>NC_137900.1:62171023-62304980 GCF_963455335.1 Martes martes
GATGAATCACTTCCTCAAGGAGCCCTCCCTGCTTCCTCCCCAACCCAACAGGTCAGGGCTCCCCTATTTCAAGTTCTCACAGCTACCGCCGCATCACCCCGCAGCAGTTTATAAAATAAGCAATTATTGATGAAATTAGGTAATATTGCTTCCCTTGCTAGACTGTAAGCCTCTTAAGGACATGTACCATGATTGAATTCCCTTCTGTATCACTCAGCTACCAGTACCTGCTCCTCTGTAGTCACTGAATAAAATCTGTGCATGTGAACACCTCCACCAAACAGAATGGGAATTATTTTTCTGAGGCCTATACAAGAGGTATTGCCCAGAAAGCTACTAATTTTTCCACCTCCAATCCAGCAGTCATTTATTCAGCCCCTTCTTTGTAAAGATTCTATGTGGGACAGAAAAACGTGAGATAGCACTTATTCAAGTAGTCCTTCAGGAAGAGAGAAAAAGACAACAGAAACCTTATTTCCCCATGGTGGCAATTCCTGCTATAGAGTACCCACGTTCAGATTCTTACTCCTTTCCAATGAAGAGTCCCATCTGTGACCCAGCCCACCTTGGTCACAGTAGCTGTTAGGGAGTTTGAGAAAGAATCTTTCTTAGCTTCCAAACCTTTATCCTAATCTGTCTGCCCAAACAATTCTTTTGACAATACACTTTTAGTTTTTAAGAACAGGACTCAGACTTCCCATTAGGTCTTCTCAAGGCTAAATACCTCTAATTCTTTCAACCACTTCTCTCCATGGCGGGCTTTCTAGTCATCTCCAGTACTCTACCAAACTCGACTCTGGCAAGATGGCAACTCTTGAAGCTTCTGTCAGATCTGGAGACCTTAATGTTGTCATTTACAAATGCAACCTAAAATTGCTTTTGTTTTCAGTTTTGACTCTTATTCCTAAATCAGTCCAGAATTTCAGAATTGGAAGAGGCCTTAAGGTCAACTCACTTATGGGTTACCCAAAGCAGATCCTGGACCAATGAAATCACCTGAATGCTTTAAAAAAAATAGATTCCTAGGCTCCATCCACAGCCAATTCTAATTCAGTAATTTTTTTTTTTTTTAAGCTTCCCATGTGATTTGGTATGGAGCTTGTTTTGGAAAGCATCTCTGTACACAATGCCTGGCATTGCCTTACAGAACATAGTCACTACCAGTGTTCTTTCCTGTTATACTTGAGCCTCTCCTGTGGCAGGAAGCCTACCACCAAGAGGTACCTGTGTATGAAAATCCTTCCAAACGTTCTTAGTATGCATCCTTTGATTCCCAGGTATCTGACACCCGGCACCCATTTACTCTTAAAACTGCACGTGAACAGATCAGTTCCTCAAACAGGAAGACACATTTACCTTAGAGTCCCAACACACAAGTATTAAAAATGTGTTACTTTACCATCTTTTTTAGACACGAATCAGGAAGAAGGAAATAAATAATATTTTGATCTGTATCAGCTAACACAAAGTTTAGTTAAGAGTACTTGCTAAGAGAAGTGTAGGCTAGCATAAAGAAGAAAAATAAGATGTTAAACTCAATGCCTTTCCCCTCAACACTTTAATAGCAATCATTGTTTCACTAAGCTAGTAACAATATTTTATTAGTAACTTTTTAGATTTAGTAGGCTTAAAATCTTATTTGCACTTTCGTGTTCAGTGAAGATTCTTCGTTATTTGCTTGAAACCAATGGTATAAATTTTAGTTGATGTAAAGATGCAATAGTAAGCCTATTAACTTGTACTCAGAAGTATACTGAAGTTATATAAAAGCTGAATTTTACAAACATGAAGATGAGCAATTCATTTGATCATTTCCCACATTCCCCTGCTCTAATTCTTATCTACATTTCTTAAAACATTTTTGCAATATTTTTATTATTTTAAATTATCTACGTATTGCTTCTCTCCCATCAGCTCAAATGATCAGAGGCAATGCAATTTGAATTCTGTGAAGAAAAGCATCTTATAAACTCCCCACTGCTGTAACACATGCAGTAGGGGTCTCCATGTTTCCGCACTGTCCCATAAAAATTAGTCTTCAGTCTCCTGGTATCATGAACATATTTGCACTTGGAGATTTTCTTTCCTCCTAAATGAACATATAAATTGGGGGAGAGTAAGTTGTGGTAGTATGTCAGATGTGGTCCTAGTCAGACCATGCCATACATACTTAGTCGTGAAACCAACAAACTCTAATATACCATCTCTTATGCCAACAGCCTAAAAGCCACACACTGGTGAGATTTCTCCTTTCAGAAAACAAACAAAATGAATGGATCTTATTTTGCAAAACAGGACCCTTTACCTACATGGAAAGTAGAGGAAAGACATCTGGGGCATACAGAGGGCTTTACGGCTACTGCTCTGCCGCTCCCACTTTTGCAGATGACCTCAGCAGCACTATTTTTCTTCTGTCCATCAGCTCCTTCCCGCCGTTTCCTCCTGATCCCTTTAGATGTTCTTGTGCATTATTTGAATCCCTCCCTGACCCTGTCATTTCACCTCAGCCATGTGGCGAGCCCCAAACCTGGACGAACCCACCTCTCCACCTTCTCCAAGCCTGCCTCTGGACAGCAGAGCAGTGCTAGACAAAAAGCCCACATTCAGGCACTGCAAAGGCATAATCCCCTATCTTAATTGGGGTACTAATCTCATCTGACAAGCTTAGCTCTTTCTTGTTAGCTTACTCCCTCACTTCCCATAGCTACTTAAAAACTTCTCCACTCTAATTCTATTATTTAATGAACACGGAATGCCTATGAGGTCCCAGGCGGTCTTCTAGATACTAAGATACTACAGTGAACATAACCGATGAAATCCCTATCCTCACCAAACATATACTAAATGAAGGGAGATAGATAATTAACAAAATAAATAAGGAAAAATACGTTAAGTGCCATTAAGAAAAATAAAGGAGGGGCTACAGAGTCCTAGAGAGGTTATAATTTAAAAAAAAGTTTTTGAAATAGTAACTATGGAAAAATCACGTATCTTTAAGTATACAACTTGCTGGATTTTCACAAGATGAAACATCCTGTAACTTATAAAGGAGTTGGGAAAGGTCTCACTGAAAAAAATGCCATTAAGCAGAGACCTGAAAGAGAGGGAGTGAGACACTTGAAAATCTAAGGGAAGACCATTCCAGACAGAGAAAATAGACAGTGCAAAGGCCCAGAGGCAGCATGTCTAGTTTGTTTGAGGAAGCAAGGCCAGCGTAGCTGGAATGCAGTGAAGGAGGGAAGAGTCATTAAAGACGTTTTCAGAGATACAATGAGGACCAGATTGTACAGAACCCTGTGGACACCCAGAATGACTGTGGCTTTTCCTCTGAGTGAGACGGGAAGCCATTAGAGAATTTCAAGCAGGAGATCCAGTTTAAAAAAAAAAAAAAAAAAAGAGTTCTGAGGAATGAAGCCTAGGGTCCTGTAAGTTTCAGGTTAGACATAAAGAGGTCCTACAAAAGAATCTGAAGAAGAGAGGATAAGTGGGATAGAAAGGGTGGAGAGAGGAAAAATTAGGAAACTAGTGTTCTGGAAGGTCTGCAAGGTGGTTACAATAACGAAACAGTGTGTTATGTGCTATAGACAGAGTGAGACGGGTCAGTGTTAACCTTGACAAGAGCAGTTTCAGAGGATCACTGGGGATGTAAACCTATTGGGATTGGGTTCAAGAGATCACCAGAGAAAGGATATGAAAATAAACCACTTTACTGAGGCATTTAACTATGAAAGCAGGCAGAGAAATGGCATGGTAGGTGGGGAGGGGTGAGGATTCAAGAAGACTATGGTGGATGTTGTGGTGAATGACCCAGATCTCAGCTTTAGGACCAAGGTACTCATTCCCCCAGCAACTAAGAGTTTTAGCTGCTGACAGTGCAAAGCTGCACTGGTTTACATATTGTCTATGGCTGCCTTCACACTGCAAGAAGAGTTGACAGAGCGCAGAGCTCACAAAGTCTGAAGTGTTTATCATCTGACCTTTCATAGAAGGTTAAAATGTCTAGCTGATTTCATTTCTGTCCTATCTACAACACTCTGGTGCCTGATCTTATAGGTAAAGAGATATGCTTAGTCGAGCAAAGGAGGGGGGAAGTTCACATCCCCCCCCTTTTTTAAAGGTTTTTTTTTTTTTTTTTTATTTGACAGAGAGAGGGATCACAAGTAGACAGAGAGGCAGGCAGAGAGAGAGAGGAGGAAGCAGGCTCCCTGCTGAGCAGAGAGCCCGATGCGGGGCTCGATCCCAGGACCCTGAGATCATGACCTGAGCCGAAGGCAGAGGCTTAACCCACTGAGCCACCCAGGCGCCCCAAAGTTTTTTTTTTTTTAAAGATTTTATTTATTTGTCAGACAGAGAGAGTGAGAGAGCGAGCGAGCGCACGCACAAGCAGAGGGAGCAGCAGACAGAGGGAGAAGCAGGCTCCCCACCAAGCAAGGAGCCTGAAGCAGAACTCGATCCCAGGACCCTGGGATCATGACCTGCGCTGAAGACAGACGCCCAACCAACTGAGACACCCAGGCATCCCTAAACATTCACATTCCTACACTTGTTCTTCCTTCCAGATCTAGGCCCAAGTTTGCCCAGCTGTAAACTACTGAATACACTGTAACTGAAATGCTAACTTACTTCTCGGAAGAACTTCAAAGAGCAATGATTAAGCAGTTTTAAAAATGAAACTCAGTGGGGCGCCTGGGTGGCTCAGTGGGTTAAAGCCTCTGCCTTCGGCTCAGGTCATGATCCCAGGGTCCTGGGATTGAGCCCCCTGTCCGGCTCTCTGCTCAGCAGGGAGCCTGCTTCCCTTCCTCTTTCTCTGCCTGCCTCTCTGCCTGCTTGTGATCTCTGTCTGTCAAATAAATAAATAAATCAATCTTAAAAAAAATGAAACTCAGGGTGCCTGGGTGGCTCAGTACCTTAAGCCTCTGCCTTCGGCTCCAGTCATTATCTGAGGGACCTGGGATGGAGCCCCGAATTAGGCTCTCTGCTCAGCAGGGAGCCTGCGGCCCCCCCAACCCCCACCTGCCTCTCTGACTACTTGTGATCTCTCTCTCTCTCACTCAAATAAATAAATAAAATCTTAAAAAAAAAAAAAAAAGAAACTCAGTGGTAGCAGGAAGAACACTAACCTAATTGAGGAGCAAGATTCTAAGATCAGATCCCTCTACAAAACCTGTTTGTGGGTTAGCATTTTCTCAATTATCTGCATTTCTTTCTATGCTCCATTTTAAGTTTACAAAACTCAAATCTGCTATGGTTCTTTACTATTTCACATCACACATTCAACCCAAATATATACACATGGCCAAATGTTTTCTGATGTACTGTGTCCAAATTGTTTATTACAAATATTAGATAACCCCCCCGAATTTTAAAAAGTCAGCAATAAAAACTGCACCATCACATTTTCCCTTATTCTAGCCTGAACATATGCTAGAATCCAGGATAACAATCATACAACCCAAGAAAGGCACTTAAAGATAGGATACAATAAATAAAAAATTAAAAACCCCTAAATCTTGGACAGCTACTATTTATTAGCTACCAAATCTTCCAGAGTCTCAAACTCCTCATCCATAAAATTAAGTTATTAATGAATTTAAGTGTTTGCTAATGTTGAAGTCTGTATACAATTAGAATATAAACATGCTATCTCACAACATCTGAAAATATAAATGAAACCTACTAATGCAGTGAATGCTAGCACAAATCACTTCTAATCACCTTCTACCAAACACTAACTATTAACAACAAATAGCATTTGGGGCACCTGGGCGGCTCAGTGTGTTAAAGCTTCTGCCTTCGGTTCAAGTCATGATCCCAGGGTCCTGGGTTCGAGCCCCGCATCCGGCTCTCTGCTCAGCGGGGAGCCTGTTTCCCCCCCACCCCGCCTGCCTGCCTCTTTGCCTACTTATGATCTCTGTCTGTCAAATAAATAAATAAAATCTTAAAAAAAACCAACCCACAATAAATAGCATTTACCAAATGTCAGGCACTGTACTCATGGCTCCACTTGTATTCTTTTACTTTATCCTTACACATTCTGAAGTAGACAAATGTTCCCCCCACACTAATTTTACAGGTGAAGAAAATGAGATACAGAGGTTCGGTTGCTAAAAGTCATCCCTCTCCTATGTGTTGGAATCAAGACACAGAATCACATCTGCTTGTCTTTAGAGCCAGTGCCTGTGACCATGGTGCTATATACACCTCCTTAGGTCAGGAATGGATATAAATTACCAAAATGAAACACACCATCACAGGGTAAAAATACATGCTATTTGGGTAAAGATGGTAGACCAAGCACGTTCATCTACTTCCACTGCCTTCTGAAATTCCATTAAATGACAGCAAAGATTTTCATCTTAAGGCATAAATCTAAAAAAGAATGGGAAAAGGAGACAATAGCAGCAAAAGCTAGAAGGTGGAAAGCAGATGGACAATTAAATAACATGGTAGCCCCAAGAAAACTGAATCTTGAGTCAGCAATAGAAAAGCAAAACAAACAACCCAACTGACATCAGAGAATCCCTATAAGGTTCAGGAACTGGTGTCTTCCACTACCTTTGGAAGTAGGAGCAAAGGGGTAGACACTACAATAAGGACTGGTGGAAGGTTTAAGTATTCATAATGCTCTCTGCAACTCTATGTAGCTAACTAAGCAGCCTCTTTTGCCCACCTCCCTCCCCAAATTAGACATTTATTTTCTGAAAGGGGTAAAATAGAGGGTTCTCTGGATTGGGGATGCTAGGCAGTTATGGGCAGAGGTACTGTACTCAATACAGAGACTCAAATGCATTCCGGATGTGAGATAAAGAAAACAAGATACAAAAAAAGAGATCCAACATGGGAGAAGAGGAAAAGGAATTCCTGGAATTGCCAGTGAGTGGAGATCCCAGAACACAGCACTACATGTAAGGCACAGGAGACCACAGTCCAGACTGGGACAGGTCAGAAAGCTCCAGGAAAGACTTATTTGCCAAGATGAAACAGGATGCCTAGTGAAACTGAACACTGTGATCAATTTAGACATATGGCAAAGGGTCTAGTTGATTTAGTTTAAGTTTATAGAAAATGAAGCTGAGGAAAAACAAAAATACGTACAGGAAAAGAAAACAAACAGCATTTAGAGTCATCATGAATTTGATTCACACAAAAGCATACCAAGTACATCGGAAGGAAGAAGAAATGAGAAGCGGTAAGAATGATGGAGGTAAGGAAAGAGTCCTAATCCCTCCACACATGGAGAAGTCAGTAGGCAATGTCTAAAAAGAAAAATCATAAAATAACAATACAATCATGCTATTTACAGACATGAAGGTAAATACCGATACAATTAGCTAAAAAGAGGTGACTGCAGTTGTACCCGGATGAAGGTTAAGGACTGTCCTCTTCCCCCAATAAACTTAGAGAACGGACATAAGACAGCACTTTTTCCTTTGGTGGTGGTATAGATGGATTCCCAGCATCAGGGAGCAATGTTGCCTTTCACAAAGACTGCTTGACAATAAAATAACGTCAGCCAATCCTTCAGTCCAAAACAAGAGGAACTCAATTTAATGTAGTTTGTAATAATTACAATATTAAAGAGGTCTGTAGCAAAAAGCAAGTTAAGAGAAATAAAATCCCAATTTTTTCCTTAGTTGCTACTTTAATTAAAAATATAGACTGATGGTCCTGTGCTCAAGTGTTGTTGGGGCTGTGTGCTGGCTTCTGTAAAACAAAACTAATCATAAGGAATTCTTCAACATACATACTCCAGACAGAAGTAAAAAGATAAACAGAAATGACTAACAAGACAGTGCTATTGTAGACATAATTCCCTTGTAATTAATACTTGCTAGAAAATGACTTTGACATTACTTACAATTATATCAACATTCACAGAGGCTGAACATCACAGGCATATGGGTGTATTATGACCCAAGATGTCTTTACTTCCAAAGTAGTTTTAAATTTTAGCTATGAAGGTCAGTCACCAGAGCCAAACTTGTTCTTAACAAGTAGAATTTTTATGTCCATTCAATCCAAGAGTCTCTTACATATTTCTGGGCCTATTCATTTGTAGATAGGAGTAGAAACTGTAACTGGGTTCCTCACATCATGCATTCACATGTGGTGCCCATCTTCATATGCTGTCCAATTTCTTTAGGATAAAAGGTGCTGAAAGAAAAATAAACCCAGAATTTCAGATCTATTAGCCCACAGATTACACTACGGTATTTATAAGACTTGGGGGGGGGCGGGGAATCTTACAGGTTTAGTTCACTACATTTTTAAAATGACTCCAAATAATGGCCAAGGCTCTCCCTGCATAACCTAGCAAAAGAGACTCACTGTCTTTCCAGTGTCATGAAGCTCTGATTATTCTAAGGTTCATTCTTACATCATATATAATCTTTTCTTTAGGTAATTCTCTCTCTTAGGACCACTAAGAGTAAATTCAATCCTCCTTCAAGAGACCATACTTTTTACTTCGGGTGATTTAACTGTCAAAGAAACAAAATGCTAGGAGAAACAAACTGGCATTTTTTCACCTTTTTAAACATATTTAAGGGGTGCCTGGGTTCAGGTCAGTAGAATGTCCAACTCCTGATTTCAGCTCAGGTCATGAGCTCGGCGTCATGAGATTGAGCCCTGCGTCACGCTCCCTGCTCAGCAGAATCTGCTTGGGATTCTCTCTCTCCCTCTTCTGCATCCTGCCCCTCAAATAAATAATTACAAAGAAAAACCCATAATCTCACAAAACAAACTGAGGGTTGCTGGGGGGAGGGGGGTCGGGAGAGGGTGGTGGGGTCATGGACATTGGGGAGGGTATGTGCCTGTGATGAGGGTATGTGTGTAAGCCTGGCAATTCACAGACCTGTACCCCTGGGACTAATAATACATTATATGTTTATTAAAAAATTAAAAAAAAAAAGAAAAGAAAACCCCACATATTTGAAAAAAGCAGAGGGTAGGAGAAAACAGCACTGCACTGGGGAAGCAGAAGAGCTAGACACAGATTTTGGTTCTCCCACTAATTAGCTATGTATCACTTATGCAATCCAAATCATATTATGATATAGGCCTACTTTAGTTCTTCTAAGGGTCTAGTAGGGTACAAACAGAAATGGCTAGAAAACAAAAATATTGTCATAGGGATCTAATGAAGTGTTATTATTGTCTGTATGAAAGTGCTATCACTAATCACTAGGACAATGCAAATTAAAACTACAATGAGATACTACCTAACATCCATTAGGATGGCTACTAACAAACTGTTGGAAAGAATGTGGAAAAACTGGAACCCTGGTGCACTGCTAGTGGGAATGTAAAATGGTACACCTGCTACGGATCACAGCATGGTGGGTCTTCAAAAAATAAAAAATAGAGATATCTGCATATTCATGTTATAGCAGCATTATTCACGGTAGCTAAAATGTAGAAACAATCCAGATCCAAAGATGGATGAATGGATAAGCAAAATGTGGTATACGATGGAATATTATTCAGCCTTAAAAATGAAGGAGATTCTGACATATGCTATGACATGGATGAACCTCAGGACCCTATGCAAAGTGAAACAAGCCAGTTACAAAAAGACAAATACTATATGATTTCACTTCCATGAGAGCCTTAAGAGATGTCAAAATCATAAAGTTTCAGTGTTACAAGATAAAGAGTTCTGGAGATGGATGGTGGTGATGGTTGTACAACATTAAAAATGTATTTAATAGCACCGAACTGTACACTTAAAATAGTTAAGATAAATTTTGTTCCACGTATTTTACCACAATTTAAAATATTAGATGATAAAAGGGTCCGAGACCAAAAAAGCTGCCAGAAGGATCCTCTTTCTCAATATCCATACTAAAGTAATGAAACATACTGTTGACATTGAACTGAAGATACTGAGATCTGCTGAAAGCTGACAAAGTAGAAGTATGTCCAGATATTTCTAATTCTTATCAGATGAAAAATGGTAACATCCATCAAATGAATGGATAAACAAAATGTGGCATATCCACACAATGGAATTACTTGGCAATAAAAAGGAAGGAAATACTAACACATGCTACAGTATGGATGAACCTTGAAAACATAATGCAAAGTGAAACAAGCTAGACACAGGTCATATATTCTACAATCCCATTTACATTAAATGTCCAGAATAGGCAAATCCATAAAGAAAAAGTAGATTAGTGATTGCCAAGGGAAAGTGAAGGGGAAAATGGGGAATGACAGCTAATGGGCATGGTGTCCACTTTATAGGTAAAGAAAATGTTCTAAAATGCATTAACTCTGACTATACTAAGAATTGCTAAATTACATACTCTTCATTTTAAAAATTTTTCTCCTTTTAAATAAAGTATGGTTGACATACAGTATCCTACTAGTTTCAGGTGTATGTCCTAGGGATTCAATATTTTTAAAACGATCCCCACAATAAGTCTAGCTACCACACAAAGTTATTACAGTATTGTCTATATTCTCTATGCTGCACATTGCACCCCTGTGACTTATTTCTCTCACAACTGGAAGTCTGTACCTTTTAAACCCTTTCCCCTATTTCAATATCCCCCACTCTACTCCCCACTGGCAATCACCAGTCTGTTGTCTGTATTTATCACTCTATTTCTATTCTGTTTTTCAAGATTCCACATACAAGTGGAATCATACGGTATTCATCTCTCTCTGACTTAATTGGTTCAGCTTAATAGCCTATAGGTTCATCCATGTTATTGCAAATGGCAAGATTTTTATGCCTAAGTAATATTCCACTGTATATACACATCACATCTTCTTTGCCCACTTATCAAGAGACACTTAGGTTGAACTGTACACTTTAAATTGGTGAACTGTATACTATGTGAATTATATCATCGTTTTAAAAGTGGTAATGTGGGACAGTATTCTGTATGTTTGGTTTTTTTTTAGAAAATCAATTCGTATCAGATTCAAAGATCACTGAAAAGAAGCAAATATTTTACTGGCAGCTAATCAACAAAAAAGGAAGAGGAGAAAGTAAGCTGGGAGTTGCAAAAAGCCATTGAAGGAGGAGGATTGGTGTTTCTGTTCAGCAGGGCTCCCTCTCCTGGGAACGCAGGGTAATACCATAGTCAGGGATGGGGTACCAGGCTTCAGTAAGCTCTGGCCTAGGCCCAATTTGAGCCTTCTACGGGATGACCTTGGTATGGCTTTCCTTTATTTCAACCATCCCGGCCTCTCCACCCAGACTTCTCAGCAATACACTGCAAGGTCCAATGAAAAGAGTACTGAACTGAGAATTGGGGACTGGTGTACAGGTCACTTCTGAGATTCGTATCAGTAAAACTACAGAAGTGATCTACAAAGCTGCACCCCTCTCTAATATTCAGTGTTCCTTTAAACTCTGATATTTTGTGTTAAGACCCCTTTTGAAAGGTGAGTTCTCATTCGCAAAAAAGATATACAGAATGTTAAGCCCGGCCTCCCTCAAAGCGTTACGGTCAAGACCAACTAACGCAAATAAGCTTCTGCCAAACGTAAATTCAAATAAACCTTCAGGTATTATTATTAATCCTATAGACTCCTACCTCTTTTTTCTTATTCCTTCAGAAAAAAAAAAAAGTAAGAACAATTATTTACTTCACTCTCTGTACAAGTAAACAAAAGAGGCAAACCTTGTATTTCAGAGAGATCAGCACTGAAGGAAGGAAACTTGGTATTAAGAGCTCTGGATTCTAGACCAAGAGCATTCACTGAATGGCTGAATGACCTTGAGCCAGCCATTTCTCTACTCTCGCTCTCAGCTTCGGTCCGCAAAACGAGGGAGCTGCTCGGGAGGGGAGCCGAGGGGAGTGCAGGGGAAGGGGTAATAAACCCCTGAGGCTATTTCAATTAAAACGCTCTTACCGCAGGGCGAGAAGGGATGATCACCCTCGCAGTCCCCGCCACCGCGTGTACTTCTGACCCTGACCCGCAGACCCTAAATCGCGCCTGCGCCCGCTGATCTCGATCCCCATGTCCCACTCTCCCCGCGACTGCTCAACTAGCTCAGCTCGCGGGCCCCCAGAGAACCAGAGTTGGGTGGGTGGTGTCCGCGAGCTCCCCGCGGGTCTCATGACCGCAGCCTAGAAGGACACTCACTGACTCTCAGCAGGGCCACGTAGATGAGGAAGTTCCGTATGGACGAGAGCACATCCTCGCGCATCTTCCGTTTCATCTCCTCGGGGTCCAACTTCGGCGCAAGGCCCTCGATCCGGAACATCTCGGCTTTGCCTCCCCAGCTTCCAGTTGCCACCCTCTGCTCTCTTCAGAGGATGCCAAGCGCCCGGAACCGGCCCCATCCCATTTCCTGTTCCCGCCCGTCGTTTTCGCGCGCGGCGACGGGGAGCTGCGAGGGACAATCCTCATTCGTCCGAGAGGTTCTGCAGCGGGCTGCCTGAAGGGGGCGTCGTAGTCTCAGCCACGCAGGACTCCGGTTCCTCCAGGTTGTTGAGTAAGCTTTGTCTGGAGCAGGGCGCGGTGCGCTGCAAAATGCTTTTACGCCTCGGAGGGGGCGATGCTCGAAGATACCACCATAAATAACAATAGCTACAGTTCTGTGCACGAGTTAGATATTCAAACCTTCATTTCCTAGATGACAAAGCTGAAACACAGAGAGCTTTGAAACAACTTGCCCAAATATACTTTAAAATACCTTAGGGGAAAAAAGTGTTGAGAAAGGGAAATGAAACGGTATTATCAAAGTGTTGAAAATTGCTTAAACTGTTGATTAATATATCACTTTAATTATCCTAGTCTTTCTATTTTGAGCATGTTTGAAATTTTTCAAAAGTTAAAACAAAAAGATGAAGATGATGAAACTTGTTTGTGATTATGTAACTAGTATATGCAGTAGTTTTTTTTTAATGTTATTGTCATCCCCATTCTATTTTATATAAATATATATACACACACATATACTCTGTGCCCTACCTGGGGCTTGAACTCAGGACCCTGAGATCAAGAGTCACGTGTACTGACCAAGCTAGCCAGGCACCCCTGCAGTAGAGTTTTGTACTTAGATTTGTGGGACCCAGACATAAGAAAGCCTTAAATTTCATATTATTGTCGTATTCTCATCTCTGGCATTAAATGATCCTTATAGATTGGCCCAGTAATACAGTATATAAAAAACAATTTCAGTTCCTTTCAGCATTTTACAGATGAGAGGGGGCTGAGAAACCAAGTGCACTGCTTACAGTCATTCTGCTAGTGATGGGCAGAGGAAGGGTTCTAATGCAGATAATTATAATGCCAAGATGCACTCTCTTTCCCCTGCACGCCACTGCTCCTCTGTTAGTCTTTTAACCATTAGTGCCTGCCTGGATGGGCATCACTGGAGTCAGGAGGTAGAGGTTTAGTGCAATCAGATTTCCGTTCACAGGATCATCAAAACAGTGCAGCCCCAAATTTTGCATGCCAACTAGCCATACATAATTTTTAGACACAAACCAGATGACTGAATTGCTCACATAATTCAAGACCAGAATGTGCCTGGGGCGTCTGGATGGCTCAGCCAGTTAAGTGTGTCCGACTGTTGATTTTGGCTCAGATCATGATTTTGATGTTGCTGGATTAAGCCCTGCCTTCAGCTCGTGCTGGGCCTGGAACCTGCTTGAGATTCTCTCTCTCCCTTCTCCTCTACCCACCTCCCTTCTGCCCCTCTCTAAAAAACAAGAAACAAAACCCAGAATATGCCTTCCTGACTACACACTGCATAGCAACAGTGGGTTTGGATAAGTTAGAACAGTCATTTACTGCAGTAACTGATAACTAAAGCATTGCTGCCCACCTTCCTGATTGACAGAATGCAAGACATTGGGGCAAGAAAGAGAACTCATCTGCTTATTCAGGCTTTGGTAATCTCTTCTATCTATAATTCATGCAGTGGAAAACTAGAAGCAGCTCTGGAATGGAAGGGGCTGTTCCCAAGGAGCATCCACCATCCAACACTTTGAGAGTACTGCACTGACACTGGAAGGCAGCAGGGGCTGTGGAAAGAACCTGGACAGGAAGACTGGAGACATAGCTTTCAGATTTGGCACTGCCATTCTCAAGCCATGTGACCAGGGATGCATTTCTGTTTCAGTACAACTCCATTTCTTTAGTTGTAAAGGGAGAAGATACGATTAAATGCACTTTTTAAAAAAAAGATTTTATTTATTAGAGAGAGAGAGAGAGAGCACAGGCAGACAGAGTGGCAGGCAGAGGCAGAGGGAGAAGCAGGCTCCCCGCCGAGCAAGGAGCCCGATGTGGGACTCGATCCCAGGACGCCGGGATCATGACCTGAGCCGAAGGCAGCCACTTAACCAACTGAGCCCTCCAGGCGTCCCTTAAATGCACTTTTTAAAAAATGATTTTATTTATTTATTTGACAGAGAGAGACACAGTGAGAGAGGGAACAGAAGCAGAGGGAGTGGGAGAGGGAGAAGAGGGCTTCCCGCAGAGCAGGGAGCCCGATGCGGGGCTCCATCCCAGGACCCTGAGATCATGACCTGAGCTAAAGGCAGCTGTAATGACTGAGCCACCCAGGTGCCCCTGATTAAATGCTCTTGAAAGTCCGGTTCAGTTCTAACAGTCTAAGCATTTTGAATTCTAATTGTGTCATCTAGGGCATTCTGGTCTGGAGTGTGTGGATGTCAAAATATGATCAAGTGTGGTCAGACATCGAAACAGCCAGTGTGTAGCCAGCAGTAGGAAGAATGTAACCATAAGGCACATCTCATCCACCTGAACAGTGAGGCAAAATGAGCTGGAAGGGAATGAGTTCTTAAGTGATTCCAGTAACTAAGATCCCGATGCTGACAGAGTTTAGATAAACAGTTCTCATATAGAACTGCTGTTTTTTCTTTACTGAGATGCTTTTTGAGTAACTTGCTTGGATTCACAGGGAACCAATGAAGGGAGAAATTCACAAAAAATCATGTATCTTGGTAAAAAGATCCAATTTTTAGCACTTGGACTTCATTCATCCAATGCTGTATAAAGCAGCACTTGTTGACTGGATAGGTGATGGGTGGCAAATAACTGACCTGTTAAAGGGCAACATTATTCTCCTAACAATTTTCTCTGAAAGGTGTGGTGCTTGCCAGCCTACCTGTAGAGAGACAGGAAGGTAGCCGATAGAAATAAGGAGCAGTCGGTCTTGAGGTGAGGAACTGGTTCTGGATACAATCTGGGAGGGTGAACTCTTTCTGTTCCACAAATGTTCATCCTGATCAACCGTCCTCCCCTTGCATGGCTCCTCCACCGGTAATGGAGGAAACTCATTAAAAGAGCTTAGGCTCCTTTCTTTCTTAGTTGGGTGCCCTTCCTTTTACGGCCTGTAGGTGGTGGTATTGTCCACTGGCCCTCCCTTTAGGTGCGGCAACCGGGGTGGAGGGGGGGAGGGGAATCACATACTTGAGGAAGTTAGAACTGGGGTGAGCTGTGCCACAGCTTGGACTCTTCATTTTTTTCCTCATTGGAATAACGAGGGGATTTGGTCTAATCTTTAAAATCACTTGAAGCTCAAAAATCCTGAAAATATATGTTCATCTTTCCTGTTCTTCCTTCATCACCTTGCTAAAAGTTTAGAAGCAAAGGATTCCCTATGGTTGTGCCATGAAAGGCAAAAATGAAAGGTAGGCACACATAATTTAACATTGATATTTGCAATCTGATCATAGAGGAAATGGTAGCTGATGTCATAGCCTGTCTTGTTTTCCATTTTGATCCGAGGAGGGATTTAGGAGCTATTTCCTTTGCCTCGACTTCCCAGACAGTATTGCACACAAACGTTTGGTGTGCACAATTTACCCATCAGAGAATTAAGTGTTTTAATCCCATCGTTGGGGAGGAATTTGTATTTACAGAGATTGACAGATGATTCATGACTGGGGAATAATTCTGACACATAATCACAGGAACCTTGTGGTTTCTAATGCATTGGGAGTTAGAGGCTTTGGCTGTTGAACGGTTCAACCCCTTCACTTGACAGATAAGGAAACTGAGGCCCAGAGGGAATCTAGAGGTATAGCTAGTTGGGACTAAGGTAGGTCTCTGGGCTCCCAGTCCAGCACTTTTCCCCATGACCTTGCAGATTTCAATACTTCATGATTATTCTCGTTGATGATCTTCAACTCAGAGGTAAGGATTGGAAAAATGGGGTGTTGTTTGACCTCGGCTTGGGAGGGACAGGATAAAGGGTGGCTGCTATTCATTAAGAGGCTGACAGCAGTCCTTCTTTCCATGTTCCCACTGCCATCAGCAGTAGCTAATCTGGACGGTGTCGTTAGACAACTCCACATGTCTTCTTCCTTACTCCATCAGGAGATGAACATGGTCTGGTGTTCCCAAAATCAGCTTTGTTTTGAAGTCCCCTCAGGACCCACCATGAATGAAGTAAAGGTTAGGATCAGGGAAGGACTGCTCTGTGATCGATGTTAACCAGAGTCCTCACCCAGCAGAGGGGATAGCTTACTTCTAAAAATTACTGCCCAGCAAGAGGAAGTCCTTTCGCACTTTAAAAGAGGAGTAGAATTTTGATAACCTTAACCTCACTGGCATTTGCTTTCTATAATATGCTATTCTCTGTTCTAATTTTTAGGGCTTTGTTATCTGGATGATTCATGAGTGTTTTATCTTTCCAAGTAGACTAGAAGCACCTAAAATACAAGGAATACACTCTTTAATCATCCAAACATCAGAACAAATATTTATACACAGTAAAAACTCAGAAAGTACCCCCTGAGTGGATGAATGGATGAACTTCATATCTGCTAAACTTTAGAATCAAAGAATTGGTAGCTTTGTATATCACACTGAAAGGAAATTATCCCCCAAAGAAATTTACCCCAAATCCTACATAATATTTTTAGCGATTTATTTTTCCCTGTTTGTGTATACCTTGTTTTTGTTTACCTAAATAAAAGTCATTAAGTAATGAATTTTAAATACATTAAATAATTTTTACATATCAGAGGCAAGATTAAAGAAAACTTTAAATTTGACTTGCTTTAATTTATTTATAGCAATGTAATTATATGAAACCATATATGATATAATATAATATATATTATAATATAACCACATTGTACTTTTAATAACTTCTTTTGTCACAAAAGTACATGTTTATTTTTATACAATTTAGAAAACAAATACTTTTTAAAAAAGATTTATTTTTGTTACTTATTTGAGAGAGAGAGCATGAGCCCGAGGTCCAGAAGGAGAGGGAGACAGACTCTCAAGCAGACTCCCCGCTCAGTGTGGAGCCTAAGGAGGGGCTTGATTTCACAATCCTGAGATCATGACCTCAGCCAAAACCAAGAGTTGGACGCCCACCCAACTGCACTACCTAGGTGCCCCAGAAAATACATAATTAAGGGCAAAAGAAGAAAAGAACAATTCCTCATAATCCCACAACCACTACTGATATATTGGTGATCATTCTATCTGCCTTTCTTCTTCTAGTGTATACTCATGTAGCTCCCTCTCTCTCTCCCTCTGTGTGTGTGTGTGTGTGTGTGTGTGTGTGTGTGTGTGTATGTATATATCTACAGGCCACAGATATATGTGCTTTTTTTTTTTTTTTTACAAAAATGGGCCCTATAGCATATGCTATTTTATCTTGCATGTTTCATTTAAGTTATATTGTCTGTCTTCCTAAATCTTTGAACAGTCTTCTAAGCATCATTAATTGTGGCTGTATGGTATTCTGCTATATAGATGTACCAAAATTTATTTAACTAATCCTCTCCCTTTAGGCATCTAATGTGCTTTCATATTTTTTCCATAAATAAATTCCAGGGAAACTGATTGTAATGCTATCTTTGTGCACACATTAAAAAATTCTCTAATCATTACAATCATTACCTTAAGTTCAGAGTTCTCAATTCTTCCTAGTGACCCTCTTTTTTTTCCTGAGGAAAAAGCTCTCTATGGCCAAGAGTGTAGGTGTCAGACCTCTAGACCTTTGAGAACTACAAGCTGGGTGTGGAAATTTTTGTTTGTTTTTAGTGGAGGTTTGCTTCCTTCTGCTATAAGTTCTAATTATTCTGCAAAAGGAAAAGTAAAACATGATGAAAGTCTTAGTTTGCAGTGACGTTATTTAGAACACATAATAATTATCAGACATCTCCCTGTGGAGATGAGAGAGCTGGTTTTGTCCCTACTCCCACCCCAACCCCATTACACAAAACACATATATATGCTACAGAAATGTGTTTATACAGCTGGGTAGTTTCTTGTTCCTTCAATATAATTTCTTTCTTCTTTCAATAAAAAGCGCCTGTTTCTTTTTTTTTTTTTAAGGTTTTATTTATTTGACAGAGACCACAAGTAGACAGAGACCACAAGTAGGCAGAGAGGCAGGCAGAGAGAGAGGGAAGCAGGCTCCCCGGCAAGCAGAGAACCTGATATGGGGCTTGTTCCCAAGACCCCGGGATCATGACCTGAGCCAAAGGCAGAGGCTTTAATCCACTGAACCACCCAGGTGCCCCAAAAGTGCCTGTTTCTTAATAGTAGGTACTCTATTAAATTTTATAAAGTGAAAGAAAGGGAAAAAATAAATTTTTTTATTGATTCAATGATTACAGGTCCAGTCTTACACTGATAGACAAGTTCTCACCCCATATTCAGAGCCCTTTGAGAAAGCAAGAAGGGAGCTCTTTGAGTCCAGCCTCCCTAGGAAACAAAGGTAAAGCTATCAGTATCCATTCTCCACACCCTGTCCCTGACATTTTCGGGATGACAGACCTGCCTAATGAAAGCCAGTGAGTAGATACCTAGAAATGTATTTTCTCATTTTAGAAAGAAAGAGCTTCCTTAAAGTAGGAATACATTTTGTTCTTGCGATTAAAATCGAATTGCTATGTGTTGTACCAATTGTGAATGAAAGAATGCCTATCTTCCCATCACGTAACATTTAGACTTCAGTTGGGGAGAATAAGGGCCACGTCTTATTAGCCATATTCTCCAGAGCATTTACCATTCTTTTTACCATCTACCATTCTATTCTCCAGAGCATTAACCATCTTCTCCAGAGCATTTCTCAAAGTCCTTCTCTGATGCTTGGCCCCAACCTCCCACAACCCTGCTCCTACTTGAACATCGGCAGTGGCAGGGAGCTCACACTTTACTGGGTGGTTCCATCCATCTGTGGACAGGCAGTTCTTTTCCTAGGAGCCAAAAGCTGCCTCTCTCTACCATATCCCCCCTGGTTTTAGTCATGTCTTCCTGAGTGTCTGAAGCAAGTCTGATCATTCTTCCTTATGGTTGTGTCAAGGAAGCTTGGGTCTTCCTTTATTCTTGTTTTCTCCAGGCTAAAAATAATTTTTGCAGAATCCTCTTAGAATTTTCCAGCTTTCCCCTTATCGACAACCTTAACTTTTCGAGTTAGCCATGATGGACTGATTTGCTCTGAGTTGTCTGGCCTCACATCCTCCCCACAAAACACTTCCCTGTTCCTCTCCCCAGCAAAGGGGACATACTGAGTCCCCAGCAAGGACCTACGGGATTCAAAACCAGAGACTCTTTATTCCTTACTCAGAGATTATCCTTGGACAAGCAGTGTGTGCTTGGGTTATCTGTCTCTTCCCTCAGGGTCCTCACAGTGCAGGATGGAATTCCTGAGCCATCCATTTTAGCTCCTGGTGTTTGCACTGTAAAATGAAGGCTGGCTCTAGGGAGTAGTGTTCAGGAGAGGTGGTGTGGTTGCAGTAGGAAAAATCCGGACTCTGGAGTAAAGGTTAGCTTTAACTTCCAGCTCCTCCAGGAAGTTGTTTTGAGACCTTGTGCCTGAAACCTTTCTGGGCTTTTGTCTCATCATCGGTGACAAGAGACATCTAGTATCTACTGCAAAGTATTGTTTCAAAATCTAAATAAAATGATATCATTAAAGTGCCTTGCCTATGGTGGGCATTCTTTAAATGGTAGCTATGACTAGTCGTAAGATGTAATTTTTCTCTAGAAAAATCATGGCTTTGGCAATATTCCAAATGGAACAAGTAGTTTTTTTTACTGCCACAGTACCTACTCTGATTCGTCAGCTTCATTTCAGTTCTCTCTGGCCTCTGGTTCACAGTAAATCTTTGTCAAATTATGACCCACACACCTGGTTGTCTTGTCCTTACCTCCTATTCATTTTGCAGCCTGAGGACAGACTGGACTTCTGGCCCCACCGATTCTCTGAAACTGCTTCCTTTAAGGGAAGTCCTTATTGCCAAATCTAGGGGACCCTTGTGGGCCTCTACCTGCCTGCAGAATTTGACATTATTGGCCACATGACTCTTTCAGGAAAGCTCTCCCCACCTAGCTTCATGGATACCACATTCTTCTGGTTTTCTCTAGATGCTCCTCATCCTCCTTACACAGTCCTTCCTAGGGTCAACTCCTAAATGTCCACTTTCTTTCTTTTTTAAAAAAGATTTTTATTGGGGCACCTGGGTGGCTCAGTGGGTTGGAGCCTCTGCCTTCGGCTCGGGTCGTGGTCCCGGAGTCCTGGGATCGAGCCCTGCATCGGGCTTTCTGCTCAGCGGGGAGCCTGCTTCCCTTCCCCCTCTCTCTGCCTGCCTCTCTGCCTACTTGTGATCTCTGTCTGTCAAATAAATAAATAAAAAGATTTTCATCTACTAATTTGATTTTTTTAAAAAATTTTTATCTACTTATTTGAGAGAGACAGAGATAGCGACAGAGATAGTAAGAGGAGCAGGATAGAGAGGGTGAAGCAAGCTCCCCGCTGAGCAAAGAGCCCAGGGCTCTATCCTAGCTCTATCCTAGGACCCGGAGATCACGACCTGAGCAGAAGGCAGACGCTTATTGACTGAGCCATCCAGGTGCCCAAGCCACTTTCTTAAAGGTTCTTTCCTGGACCTTCCTCTCTTCTATTCTCATGGACAGTCTAGTCTGGCTTCAGCTGCCATCCTTGAGCTAATGATTCACCACATATGTCTCTACCTTGTCATTCTCTCCAGAAACACAGACCCGTATACCCAACCAACCTATTGACTTCACTGTTTCCTTGCATGTCCCATGGGTACTTCATACACCACTGTTCAGAGGGCAACCAGTCATCTTCTCCTCCTAATCAACCTTAACTCCTGTGCTCTGTTGCCTAATGAACGATATCACCATCCAGTCCCTCTTGCTGCCAAAGCCAGAAATCTCCAAGTCAATCTTGAACCTTCTTTCTCCCCTTGGTTCTATATCTAATTAACCAACCAGTTCTATCAATTCTGTCTCCTTACTATCTCTAAAATTCATTATATTCTTTTTAGCCCTTCCAACCACTCCTTTTGCTTGGGTCACCCACCGACGGGTCTTCTTTCTCTCTGCAATTGTGTTTTCTGCCCTGAAGTCTAAGTAACCTTTTCAAATATAATTTTTATGCTATCAGTCTCCTGGACAAAATACCTTAATTATTCCTCATGGCGCCAGGAAAAAGTATAAAAAAGTACAAAAAAGTACAAATGCTTTGGCCCTGTTTAGAAGGCCTTTTACTGAACTCATTCCCATCTTCTTCTCTAACCTCAGTGCTTTCCACTCCTCTTCCCATACATGGTACCTCTTCTTTGCTCTTCCTCTAGTCTTCTCCCCCCCACCTCCAATTTCCCACCTCCACCTCCACATACTGCAACTAGCTGTTCCCAGAATTCATCAAACTCCTACTTCTGGGTATTCGCATATGTTTTTCTTTCTGATAAAAATGATCATTCCTATCTTTTCATCTGAGTGACTCTCAGCATCATTCAGAAATCACCTCAGATGTCACCTCCTTCAGAAAGTCTGTATTATCCAGAAGCCACATTAAAAAAAAAAAAGTCTCTACTAGTTTAAATTGGAATACTATGCAGCCATAAAAAGAGAAATCTTCCCATTTGCAATGACATGGATGGAACTAGAGGGTATTATGCTAAACAAAATAAGTCAGTCAGAGAAAGACAATTATTGTATGATCTCACTGATATGAGGAATTTTAAGAACAAGACAGAGGATCATAGGGAAAGGGAGGGAAAAAATAAAACAAGATGAAACCAGAGAGGGAGACAAACCATAAGAGACTCTTAATCCCAGGAAACAAATTGAGGGTTTCTGGGGGTTGGTGGGGAGGAATGGGGTGGCTGGGTGATGGACACTGGGGAGGGTATGTGCTATGGTGAGTGCTGTGAATTGTGTAAGACTGATGAATCATAGATCTGTACCCCTGAAACAAATAATACATTGTATGTTAATAAATAAATACATACATAAATAAAAAGACTTTAACCATAAAAATCTCTACTAGTTTAGTTAAAAGTCATGTGCAATGTTGTTGGCTCCTCCGTTTTAAGAAATGTTTCACAGTAAGAGGTGTTTACAGGATGAAAAACTGGGTTGAAGGATATATATGAACCCTCTGTATTATCTTTGCAACTTCTCTGTAAATCTTAAAACTATTCTAAAACAAAAATATAATTTTAAAAACTCTCCACTAACCCCCCTCTGCTTGCTTAGCTGCTGCTTCTGTGTTCTCTGAGACTTGTGCATGCTGTCCTAGAGTCAAAGCCCTTAGCACAGCATCTGGCCACTATCTGCATGCCTGTCTCTGCCACTGAAGAAGGATGGGAATCATGCTTTCCTGTTTGTTTATTCCTGATAGCATAATGCCTGGCAAATGGGAAATGTTCACAAAGTATCTCCTGAATAAATTTTTGTTGTTAGATAAATTGTTTTGCGGGGGCGGGGAGAGGGGGGGCCAATACCAAGCTTTTGTTGGAGGGTAATCTGAAATTAAAGGCTAGAAAAAAGGACTTAAAAGCATCAGACATTGACCCGTAGGCTCTGCTTGTTTCTCAGCACGATGAACTTGGCAGACATTGCTGGATACACCTGAACATCACACGTGTCCCTGCACACTGCATATGTTTCCAAGGGAGTCACGTGACGTTCGATCCTCTGCAGGTAAGAGCCTGGGGCCAGCTGGGCTGGGTTAGTTCTCTCTGGATGAGCCTCACAGGCTCCTGGCACATCCCAGGAGGGTGTGGACTGTGGGGCGAATTCATGAAAGCCAACTAGGGCAGAGAGCACAAGAACCAGTGGGAAGAAGAATGAAACTGCAGGGAGACGAATCTCCAGTTTGGCAATTTGAGTCCCAGCTCTTTCATTAATGAGCTGTGTGACCTCAGCCAAGTGTCTTCCTCTTTGTAGGCTCTAGTGTTTGTGTTTGTAAAATGAAGGCTTGGATTAGCTGGTCTCCAAAGTCCCTTTCAAGATTGGTGCTCTGGGGTTCTGTGATCAGCGTGTGGTGTGGACACGAGTGGAAGGAAGCAGGTGAGTGTGTACCAGGAGCATAAGGGCAACTGAACCTTTGCTTCCAGGCCAGCCACAATCTTCAGCAAAAGGAAGGCAAGCTAGGACAGAGATTTGTTTACAATGTCCTGGAAGTAGAGACCTCTGGGGCACAACAGCACATCATTATGTTCTTGAGGATCTAACTCAAATCTGTCCACAGAAAGAAATTCCAAGGATTTTTGGAATTCACCTGGGTGAAGGTGGGTGGCAGAGCAGTGGTGATTTTTGCTTAATAATCAAATGACCACATTTGGGGAACTTTTTAAAATGTTTATTGGTGAATAGTTTTGATTATTTCCTTTGCATTGAAATTACCCAAAATGTTGGAGCACCTGGGTGGCTCAGATGGTTGAGCATCTGCCTTCAGCTCAGGTCATGATCCCAGGATCCTGGGATTGAGCCCCACATCGGGCTCCTTGCTCAGCAGGGAGCCAGCTTCTCCCTCTGCCTGCTGCTCCCTCTGCTCTCTCTCTCTCTCTGTGTCAAATAATAAATGAAATCGTTAAAAAATTTTTAAAAAATTATCCAAAATGTAAATGTTAGAGGTGATGCAAGGAATACCACCAGGAACATGGCTGGGGCAGGCCGGCATGACAGCAACAGGTCTTTTTGAATGAAAACGTTAGGTGGCTGAATTGAGATTATTTGGAGTGTGAGGCTATCAAGTCATAGAAATTCAGAATTGCCTTAGCCAAGAAAAAAAAATTGTTTATTTTGAAGTTTATCTGTCTTCAATGGATAGTAGGGGCTTCAATAACTAAAGATATCTTGAGAAGTATAAGGAAAAGTATAGTACGTATCTGCCTAATTGAACAAATACTTTATAACCAACTTTATAACCAACAATTAGTAGTTAAGAAGATTTAGCATTCAGTGGAAAGCTGAGGGTGAGTAGAGAAGAAAATAACATTATGATTCAGAAAAATTCCTGGGAAGATTCTTTTTTGCTGACCCTTCACTGGTATCCACATTTCTGAGGGGTGTGTGGAAACTCCTGCCTTTGGCTCTGAGAGAACTGGAAATACATGGGCACAAGGTATTCTCAGATTCCTGGTTCAGATGACTCCTTCCAAATCTAGTCGTTCCTCTGCGTTGACCAATAGTTTCCTTTCCTTCTTGGAGAAATACTTACATAATGATTCAGTTGGGTTCAGAGAAGGTAGATGGTCCCTTAACCTCTTCAAGGCTTTGGATTTGAACCCTAGTGGATAAGGCACCAGCCAAGGGTTAGTGTGGAGATGAGTCATTCTTGGCCCTCAGGATTGGGATGGGCCCGGAGCAGAGAAAAGCCCCTCCTGAGAGATGAGGAAACCTGTCAGATGCAGGCAGAATTAAGGGAAAAGGGCCAAGCTTTAGGCTTTTGGGGAAGAGGAGCCAAAAGTCACAAATAGTAATAGTTAAATTTATTAAGTATTTGTTCTGTACCAAGCATGGTTCTAAATCATAATGATCATCATCAGAATTGTAGTTATAATTCTCACACCAACCCTTTGAGGCAGTCTTGTATTTCCATCTTCTAAATGAAAAACTCAGGTCCAGAGAGAGAATTCACCCCAGTATTCACCCAAGGATAATCAGGTGGTGAGTCGTAGAGTCAGAACCCAAACCCAGACAGCTCCACTGCAGCCTTTGCCTTTAACTGCTCATTCCCTGGTGCATATACAGCATTTCAATGCCGTGTGTGACTCACATTCTATGTCTCCAGCATCCATCCTGGGGCTGAGAAGGTAATGGGTTCTGTTGAGTGTTCCTGAGCTGAACGGAACCCAAGAGACTCAGCCTGAGCCCACACTTGGTACCTGGAGTCTGTGGGGAGACCCTGCTTGGCCCAACACAGTACTGAGAAATGCAGGATGCTAGCCAGTACCTGAGGGCTGGTGGCAGAAGCCCAGTCCAGCCAGCAGATGAAGGATTGCGGGCAAGATTCTCCCTTACTGCACAGGAAGGAAAAAGAAAACCATGGACACTCCAGAGCCTGGGGCGAAGGGGTGTGAGGAAGCAGCTGGGTCATTCCATAACATGTCTGAGAACCCGCTCTACACCAGGCCCTGCGCTGGGCAATGGCACACTCTGTGCTCTGAAGGGGCCCCGTGTTAACACTGAGAAGGGCTGCCTCTATCTGATAGGACCCCCCAAATTGCCTTAGGATCCCTGTCCTGTTTTGGAGGGCCAGACAAAACTAGTTCGAAATCACACTCTTTTTTTTTTTTTTAAAGATTTTTATTTATTTAACAGAGAGAGATCACAAGTTGGCAGAGAGGCAGGCAGAGAGAGAGAGGGAAGCAGGCTCCCCGCTCAGCAGAGAGTCAGATGCGGGGCTCGATCCCAGGACCCTGAGACCATGACCTGAGCCGAAGGCAGAGGCTTTAACCCATTGAGCCACCCAGGTGCCCCCTAAATCCCACTCTTGGTGGGATTTTATATATTCAGCCCAGGGTCCACTAACAGAATTCGGGAGACATGTATAATTTTCAGATGAACTTTCTGGATTAAGGATGTGGGGGCTGGGAGCGTTCCCCATCTCTCTCTGCCTGCCTTTCTGCCTACTTGTGATCTCTGTCTGTCAAATAAATAAAAAATATTTAAGGACGTCGGGGCTAGGGTGGTGGCAAGCCTGGGTAGTCAGAATTTGTGAAAGGACTCTGCACTTAAAATGGCTAGAGAGATTGTTGAGTAAGAGGGAAGACGGAAAGAAGAAAGAAACCTGCTCCCATAGTCATAAAACTCGAGGACCTACTTATCCTTGTAGGGACACAAGGGAATTTAATCTTAGTGTTAACCATGGAGACTTCTTTTGGTATCAAGACTTCTCTTGAATACAGGAGAGATATTGGTAGGCTGGGGACTCATCTGGTGATCAAAGTGACGTCTGGTTGCCTGAGCAGTCCCAGTTTATGCTTGTTATGCTGGTGTAATCATTTATGTTGCCTTGTTTCATTTGGAAAAGTATCCTGGTTTGGATGATTAATTTTATGGTCAGGCCATCCATGCACAGCCCCCTCCCCCTGCACCCCATATTATTCTAGTGAGCCTGGGTTCTGAATTTTAAGCCCAATGGATATTGGAGCATAAACACCTCTCCCTAGAAAGCTTTTTCCTCTATCACCACCATGTCTGAATATAGACAAAACGCTTTCCTTTTCCTCCTCAGCTTGGCTGGAAAAATATAAACTCAAAATTTATTTTAAAAAAATGAATAGGGAACAAAAAATATTTCCTTTAAAACAGAAAAACACACAGGGTACAAATTCATTATGTTCTTGCCACAGATTGACTTGACTGGCTCGGGTTAGAGTCACCAGTTCTTGGATCTTTCAACTCTCCTGCACCTGAGCTCTGGGGCACACAGACAGAGAGAGGCTGGGGTGGGGTTCCTGTAGGGAATCCCCATGTCCTGCTGGGCTATGAGACCCTGAGGTATTAGTCCCTGAGGTGTCCTCTCCTGACTCCTGGGGGAAAGGAGAGAAGAGTTATTTTCTCCTGCCGAGCCACCCCCCGGAGATCCGCTTGAAGCCTGGTCACAATGAATGTAGCAATTATTAGAAACTTGCAAAAGGATCAGGGAGAAGGAATGAAATTGGTGTTTCACAGAGTTTAATTGAGCATTACCCTGCTCATTAGCGGCAATCAACTCAGTTTATGTGGCCTCGTTTACAGATGGAAGAAAACAAGGATTCAGGGAAAGAGCCTTTCTTTTGTGTCCTTTCCTCTCTCCCCTCTCAACAGCGCGTCTACCCGTCTATGGTGGTGTGCTGCTGTTGCTAAATCCATCAAAGAGCCGTGATTGTACGTGACCTTAGTCATCTATTTGTTATAGACTCATTTTTGCACTGTTTGAACCATTTCATCACCTCTTTCCTTTGGATACAGACGGAGATTAGGCGGATTATTAATAGACAGTTATGGAGCACTAGTTCTGTCATCGATGTAGAAGAGAATTACAAGGTCAAGGATTTTACAGTTACAATTCAAAGAGATATAAAAGGAATGAGAAACCTCAGACATTGTTTAGGTTTTGACGCCAGAAGCTCATTGCTTCAAAGATCGGGAACTGTGTAATAAAAACCACACCAGCTCTGTTTCCACTTTATCAACATAAAACAGCTAAAAGATCACTGAATAAATTAACATGAGATAGCAAGGGTGTGCTTCTCCAGGAAGGTTCCTCTAAGAAGTTTGCTATTTCAGGAAGACAGGAGTCGTGGCCTTTGTGAATCAGGGTTTTTTTTTTTTTTTTTTTAAAGATTTTATTTATTTATTTGACAGACAGAGATCACAAGTAAGCAGAGAGGCAGGCAGAGAGGAGGAAGCAGGCTCCCTGCTAAACAGAGAGCCCGATGCGGAGCTCAATCCCAGCACCCTGGGATCGTGACCTGAGCCGAAGGCAGAAGCTTTAACCCACTGAGCCACACAGGCGCCCCTGTGAATCAGTTTTAAAAGGAGCCAGATGAACTTGTGGCCAATGATTCCATCTATAGCTACTGAAGTCAAAACATGATAGGTGGTCATTTATTATGTGTCCTTCCACTTGAATCTCCTTTGTCACAAGGGCCACATGAGTGGCCTGGGAATGTCTTCCCTGCAGGGTCCTTCCTGGTGTTCAATTTCTTCTGATAAACTGCTTCCTTCTCCACATCAGACCCTCTCTGAAACCTGAAAAATTTCTGGGTCAATGGAGTAACATACTGGTTATTTAAGAAATGTGACATTAAGCTAACTAGGAAGACTGTTGAATGCAGGCAAAAGCCTTCCAGATTTTTAAATCTGAGGGCTACAGACCAATTTCAATGGTACTGCCATTGCTCCAGACTCTTCTTCTATAAATCACCCAAGAACTGACACTAGAGACAGTGATCAATCTTACAAGCAGCCACAGTCATAACTTTATAGTACTGATAGAAACACTGACTGAGAGAGTTTACGTTTCCGCTAAAATTATGGCTGATATGTCTCTAGGACATATTGAGAACTTTACATGCATTGTCTTGTTTCATCTTCCCTGTAGGAACCATTATGGAGGCATTATTATATTATCATTCCAATTTCACATGGAAATATTATTACAACCCAACCTCCAGAATTCCAGACCGGATATCTCTGTCTACTCAGCATCTCTGTTTGGATGTGTAATAGGCATCTCAAGTTGAAAATAATCCAAAACTTGGCTCCTGATATTCTGCCTCTTATTGCCCTACTTCCAACAAACTCATACCCCTTGGTATTCCTCGTCTCAGGCAATGACAACTTTCGCCTTTGGGTTGCATAGGCCAAAATCCTTGGAGTCAGCTTTGATTCACCTCTTCTGCTCCCACGTGACATCCAATCTGGCCAACAAATCCTGTAGCTTCAGCTTCACACTGTATCAGAATCTGGCCATTTCTCCCCCCTCCACTGCAACATCTTCTGACATCTGGATGATTGCAGTGACCTCCTTCTGCCCTTGCCCACTTTGCGTCTATTCTCCTCACCGTAGCCAGAGAGTTCCTATTAAAATGAAAGTTCCAACCCCTCCAGCAGCTTCCCATCTGACTCAGAGTAGAAATCAAAGACCTTGCAATGGCTACAAAGTCTCATCAGGGGCCAACTTCTTTTTTGATCTTTACCTTGAGTTTACAGACTCGGAATTTTATGAAATCTTTTGTTCATATGTGAATCTGTGTGTTCTTCTGGGGGAAGCCCATGTGGCTTGTTACCAGATTCCTAAAGGAGTCAAAATCTCCCCAAAGCTTAAGAATCACTACTTGGTGGAAGCCTCACTCTTGAAAATCCAATTTAAAGAAGGGATTTATTAAAATTGTAACATGATTTGTAAAAGACTCTTTGTTGGATGAAAGGAGTCACTGGAAATGTCTCGTGTGTTTGCAATATGATAAAATTGACAAAATTAAATATATGCACTTATTTTAGGAGAATCTTGGTGACCCAAGTGTATCATTTCTAAGAGGATTCAGAATAAATCCCCCTTGATAAAATCTATGTGTAACAAAAAGATGTTTGAGCCTCTAGCTAACAGTTCTCTAATTTCAAATAGTCTCAAACGTGCATGCATAGCTTTGGGTCACTTATGTGTAAGGTGATGTATTTGGAAATATTTTTTATATATTTCAGTACCCAGAAGCTAATGCAGAGCATGGCACACAGTAAGCCCTTGATTTCTGTCTTCTGTATCCCCTTCTCCCTTTATGTCTCATCCTAGAATTTGTAACATTTCACAGATCTGGTTTTAATGAAATTGAACAAAGTGATTCTGTCAGCCAAGGAGAAAGGCCAGTGATGATTCGAGGTGGATCTGCCTGGATATTGGTTCTTGAGCCACCGAGACCCTAGCAATGCAATTCTCTCCTCCACTGGACACCAGCATGTGTGCAAAAATATGTTGAGGCCCTTGTCTTTTGCCTGATTCCTTTGACTATTTATAGGCATAGAAACCCTGACCTATATCCCAAAGGTGTTGTGTAGATTAACCAGTGAACCATAATTAATTGCAAAGTAAACATTAATTGTTGTTATCACCATCAGTTCCGGTCTGGGTTCCTGACCTTGAGGGAGAACTTGCTCATACAGTGGCTATCTGTGGGATTGCAGAACACCTCACAGACTTATGAGGGATGAGAACTTCTTTGAAGTATGTTAGAAGTACTCCAAACTATTTTAAAGTACTTGAGTTCATGCTGGAGAAATGCCCTGTTTGTAAGTGACTGCAGGGAACCAGGTCACTGTCCCTCACATCAGAATGGCTGCCATGGGGCAGAGGATGTGGATTTACCCTTCATGGGCCCAAAGGGTGGAACTAGGACCAGTGGGGAGGCAAATGTTAGCCCAAGAGTGGGAGGAACTTTAATATCTAGAGAAGTTCAACTGCAGAACCAGCTGCCTGAAAAAGCAGCGAGTTCGATCCAGTCAGTCATGGAAAAAATCAAGCAAACTTCAAGCAAATCAGTTACCTGCCATGTGCCTGGCATTGTTTTAAGTGCTGGAGGAACCCAACTGTGAACTAGGCGAGTACCATGCTCTTAGAGAGCTTCTGGTGTAAGAAGGAAGATAAATCCATCCACCCATCTGTCTGCCTGCCTGTTTATCCAACCATCCAACCGTCCGTCAGTCCGTCCGTCCATCCATCCATCCATCCATCCATCCAGTCAATGAATATATATTGAGTATCTACTATGTGGCAGACATCTTAGCACTAGGGATACAGCAGTGAACAAAACAAAGATTTTTGTTTCTTCTCATGGTAGGTGATATTGACAATAAGAACTCCTAAAGCATGAAGTTAATGTTGCCCTTTGAGAATGACTTTTGGAAAAGTTAACATGAAACAAAGTCAATTGGTGAATGGGGATATAATTATAACTAAGAAAGGTTAAATACAACATATAAGATTACACTTTTGTATGGCATAAAGGGGGCAGTCTGCCTGGAGCTAGAAGACAGGGGTCAGAGGAAAAACATCTGTGAATTTGTTCCTAGCATTATCTGAAGACAGGTAGTCGACCAGAGACTGAAGACACTAGTCTATCACAGGCGAGTGACATTGGCCATGGAGATTATTCAATTTATACCCTTTATTTCAACATCCCCCCCCATCTCTTCTGGCCAAGTCCCAGCTCAGGTTTTGACTTAAATTTAACTTTCCCAGAAAGACCTCATCTGTACTCTCACAGTACTATGTACTGCTCCTTTATTTTTTTTTTTAAGATTTTATTTATTTATTTGAGAGTGAGATAGAGAGAGAGAGAGAGAGCGCACAAGCAGCAGGGGGAGCAGCAAGGGGAGAGGGAGAAGCAGACTCCTCCAGAGCTGGGAGCCTGACATGAGGCTTGATCCCAGAACCCTGAGATCATGACCTGAGCCAAAGGCAGACACTTAACCAATGAGCCACCCAGGCGCCCTTGTACTTCTCCTTCATGGCGCTTATCACAGATTTGATTTATTGTTTCTTATTGTCCATCTTCCCCACTGGACTGGAAGCTGCAGGAGAGTAGAAGCCCTATCAGTTTTATTCACCACAATATCCCACTGCCTAACACATAGATGCACTTCGCAAATATTTGTAAAGTGACTGAATAAATAAATGAAAGACTGAATGAATTTGATCTCCCAGGAAGATTTTCCTATAAGAGAAGGATGCTTTGAGCCAAGAGAATGACATTTCTTTCTGGAATTCCTAGAGCCCTCACTCTTATGGCAGCATTCTCACATAAGACAGAAAATGCAAGTGAAGAGGAAATGAGCTATGGGACTTCAGAGATGGAAAAGCAATTATGGAAGTGGTTGTGGAAGAGCGGGCACCTGACCTGAGTCTCGAATCAAAGATGAGCTTTGGTCTGTGGAGCAGAGGGATGAAGGGAAAGAAGTCGTTCCAGCCAGAGATAGACAGCATGAGCACAGATGTCAAGTTTGGAATTCAGAGTGCATGTGGAGAGTAATGGGACCCAATGTGGCCAGGAAGGCCAAGGTCCCAATGAGATAGGCAGGATGAAGAGTTTGGACTTAGTCATCATTGGTAGGCTTTGCCATAGAGGGAATACTTGCACTGCATGGCAGTGGTGGTGGTGTCAGTTCCTTTTGCAGTGTTCCAGAAAGAAATGGTGTCAAGCAATGACCGGGATGGGATGACTCCAGAAGAAGGTTAGCTGGCTGTCTCCCTCATGGGCTTCAAAGTGGGGTGTTACCTCAGTGAACTCGTAGGGTCCAGGTTCTGGTCCTCTGCCAGTGAGGCTCAGAAATCTCATTTGTCAGCATTCAAAGGTAGATCTAAGCTCACAATGCTGCTATATATAACCTAGGATGCCAAGTTAGTAATTTATAAGGAAAACTACAATTGCTGAAGGTATGGAATGTTCAAGTCCTACGACAAGACCATTCTAACCCTGTAAGCAGGCTATATAAGAAGTCATATTATAATAACATGTCAGTTTATTAACTCACAATAAAAAAGAAAATTGCCAAAGGCTACCCAAGTTCAATGGCTAGTGTATTCATTTCCTGTAGGTGGGTGTACATGGGAAAGCCAACTCAAATCAGATTGCTCAATAAACTTACCATTAGGACAAGGGAAAATCATCAAAAGGATCTTGAGAGACATCTGACCTAAACCTCTACAATAGGAAGATACTTCTCACCAAAATTCCCTGGGTCACCTTCTTAACCAGAGCCCCTCTAACCTGAATGGTATTAGATTAGTAATGCCAAGGTTTGCTTATCTGACCTCCTTTCCTTGTGTTTTCAGGACTAGTCAATATCTCTTTTGACTGATGCCTTCCTTCTTCAGCTGTATGAATACTTTCAGTCAGGGACACCTGGGTGGCTCACTCGTTGAGTGTCTGCCTTCGGCTTGGGTCATGATCCCAGGGTCATGCGATCGAGTCCTGCATGGAGCTCCCGGCTCAGTGGGGAGTCTGCTTCTCCTTCTCCCTCTGTTTCTCCCTCTGCTTGTCCTCGCTCTCTCTCTCTCTCTCTCTGACAAATAAATTAATAAAATATTAAAAAAATATCTTTTAAATCGTGTATAGCAGAAGTCGGCTGTGGCTAGAAAAAAAATCCTTTCAATCAGATTTTGTCAAGTTGTCCCGATCATGAGAACCATTCTGTTTCTTTAAGGGGACTTAGCACATCCCTGCTATAGTCAATTATGTGTTGGTGTCTTCATTAAACTCTCAGAGGACAATCTCATTTCTAATTCTTTCAGGGTTGCCCCTAGTACTGACAACACTTGCCGGCGTTGAGATTCTAGGGCACCCAAGCCCCAGATGGCTTAGAAAATCTTATTTAACATTGTCAGAATCTCACCAACTAGATATAACCTCAGCGATAATAGCCCCTGCCATTCCATTCATGTGTTTCTTTGCAATCAAAACACATGTTCACATCTGTTATTTTATTCAATCATTCTAAGAACCTTTGAGGTAACTAGGGCAGGGGTTGGAGTTGTTCATGATCACCTAGTTAATAAGAGGCAGAGACAGAGCTTAGACCCCAGATTACGTCTGCATACATCCTGCTGCTTCACCAAGAAAGAGAAGAGAGTTTTCTTTTAAATTCCACCTGCATTGAAAAGAACAATCAAACAACACTATTGTTTAGTTTTTCCACTGGAAGGTCAGGCACAGAAGTCAGGTGTTGAGGCTTAGCGTGAAAACCATGATTGAGGTTTTAGTATCAGAACGAGGATTTGATTAGCAGTAGACATGCCCAATCCCATCCCTACCTCAAGGAAGCAGAACACTGGGGTTAGATGGACCCCTGCGGGCAGAGCTGGCTGGAGCAGTAGGAACAAAGACCAAGTCACAGACTGGAAGGGCCATAAGTGCGTCCAGAGCTGGAAAAGAGAAGGCCGGTGTCCCTGAGGGATATTGCTACCAAGCTGCAGGGAAGACAGAGTAAATGGCCCCTCTTAGCCTTTCTAGAATCAAAACGTTCTTTCCGCAAGCACAGCTGGGTATACAAGGATACATTCTTACTCTTTGCTTTCTTGTCCCAGATTTCACAGAGCCCACCTTTTTTGGATAGTGACTGTTAATGAGCACCCACACTGGGCCAGGCTGGGGACTAGGTACATTATTTTGCTCATAACAAGCTTGAAGATTCTTTTATTTTTTTTTAAGATTTTATTTATTTATTTGACAGACAGAGATCACAAGTAGGCAGAGAGACAGACAGAGAGAGAGGAGGGGAAGCAGGCTCCCCGCTAAGCAGAGAGCCCGATGCGGGGCTCGATCCCAGGACCCTGGGATCATGACCTGAGCCGAAGGCAGAGGCTTTAACCCACTGAGCCACCCAGGCGCCCCAAGCCTGAAGATTCTATTGTCTCTATCCTACATCCAAGCAACTGTAAGCCTTAGAGGTTGAGTAAATTGCCTTAGGTCATTCATGAACATGTGATGGAAATGGGGTTCCAAGGTAGGTCTGTTTGGATGCAAAACTTGAGCTTTTCTCATTGTGTTGTGCTGACCGTTAGTACACTCATATCTCAGAAGGAGATGTCACAGTTCAGTCCTCTTATGTCCCCCATTCCTGCTGGTCAGAGTCATGAGAACAAGAGACAAGAGAAAAGCAGAAAGTGTTGCACTCAGTATGTGCTAGAGCTGGATGGCCTGGGTTCAAATCCAGACTCTACCACCTGCTGGCTGTGTGACCTGGGGCAAGTCTTACCCTCTCTGTGTCTGTTCCCTCACTTGTAAAATGTGGATAATAATAGTCCTTACTTTAGAGAGTCATTGTGAGCATTAAATATGGTATTATAACAATAGTGCTTAGAAAAGCATTTGGCACATAGTAAATGCTTAATAAAATTAACCATTGTCTTTTGATTAAATTGAGGTCTTGGTCTCAGTCCAATCTGACCCCTTCATTGGATTTGCGAGACGCCCCCCCCCATTAATTCTATAATTCTAAGTCTTCTCTTGTGGTGGTTTACTTTCGAGGTGGGTCCTCTTAACCATTTTAATATATCTCTACAGTGTAAATATCAGACCTCATCTAGAATTCAAGGGTCACACTGTGGCTGGTCCCTACAGTTTGCTATCCCTGTACCCTCCTCCTCCCTTTCCTAGAAATGCCTGACTAATGTGACTGTGTGTTTACTGGAGAGTTACTCTAGCATGGGTCCCAGCCGCCTCTGGTCTTTTGCATTCTTCATTCTTTGGATGCATTGGAGCTCAGCAGGCTCCCTGAGTCTTCTTAGCCAGTGATGTTCCAGATGCCAGAGCTGGCAGGAAAGGGTGGGGCAGCCCCAGCTGACTCCAGGGAGGAAACCAGGCCTGTCCACCCAGACAACTGCAGACCAATTAAAATGGTGCATGAACTAATTAGGGACTGAGAACCAGGCATCACTGCTCTGAGGTGCTCCCAGATTGCCAGCTTAGCAGAGCCTTGAGCAGAAGCCTTCTATGACTTGGAATTGGGTGACTTAGGTGACAAGATTAAAACAAAAAGAACGAAACACCTGCAAAACATAGATTCATATATTTAAATGGAATCTTTAATGCAGTTCAATTTCAAACATATTTGCAAAACCTTATTAGGGCAGAGAACAGCGCTGGATATTGTGGGGACACAAATGGGTGACTCTTGGTCCCTGACTTGAGGGTATCAGCTCTCCATCCCCATTGCCACTTCTTGCCAGCACCTATGGGCCCTCCCGCCTGGACTATTGTAGTCATCCTCTTACCAGTCCCCCTATCTCTTATCTTTTCTCAACCACAATCGTACCAGATGACTTTAGTCATGTACTCCCCACTCAGAGTGGCTTCCCACTGCCTATACTTTAAGTGTTAATACCTCACCAGTACTTAAAGCCCCACAGATTGGTCCAATTTAGTCTTCCAAGGTTTTCCTCTACTTACACAATTCTCCTCCACCATGGATCCCTACCTGTCAGCCTTACTGGTCTACTACAACTCCCTCAAACACACTGTCTTCATTTTTTTCTCCATTTTCCTGCTGCCGCTGAACCTGTTCCAAAGCAGAGCATGCCTTCCTTTTCATCTGACTAGACAGATCTTGCTCATTTTTCAAAGCTCAACTCAATGCCACTTCTTTCCATAATGTTGGCCTTCTGTACTGGGATGTTGTCCCAAGGAAGTGGGTCTGGGATCGGCTTTGTCATTTTCCTCCCCCACAGTGTAGCTAGGACAGTACTCCTGTGGGGTGAATTATACTGAATGGAATGGAGGAAATAAACCCAGCCCGAAGTGACTGATGCCACAGGGTTCTCTGACAGAGCTCTAAGGTGGGACAGAATTCGGGCTGGAAAGGAGATGAGATATATCCGAACAGGAAAGACTGGAAAAGGGTTTGTTGTTTTATGTAAACCTTCCCTGATTCTCCTCCTCCAAGGCCTGCCAATCCCTCCTGTTCCTGCCCCAACTGTGGTATTCACAACCCAGTACTGTAATTGTATGTTAATTCATCTGATTTATTTTCTAGACTATAAGATCCTTGAGGGCAGAGACCAAGCCTTAATCTTTGTGACAGCCTTGTATCAACTTCCTGGCTTGGCACTTAGTAGGTGCTCAATAAAAATTTGTGAGGGGGGAGGAAAAAGAGGGTGAGAGGGAGAGAAGGGAAGGTTTATTCACGTAGAGATGGGACAGGATGAAGGCTATGGAGAATTGAAGCCAGAGGCATAATCCTATGTGGGGATCCTGCCATGTTGTCTTTGGAGATTAGCGTGATACAAGGAAGGTGCTCACTTGCTGCTTTCTGTAGGTGCTGACCCTGAGTGATAAGAAAAAACCCTTGTATTCCCAGGTCCTTCCCCCACTCCCACCCCCACCCCCCATCTTGGAATTGGTGCTGGTACTTTCCTCAATAGAAGAAAATGAGGAGGCCGTTGGCAGCTGCCCTCCATCCCTATTCTGTAACAGAGGGTCCTTGTGATTGCTGGAGATTTCACTAGCTCGAAGACCCATCAAATGGCCACCTAAGGTAGCTCTTTAAAGAAAAAAAAAAATCAAAGGCTTCTAGATGAAGATAAATTCCTTTTCCCTTGCTTCTACACAGATAGGCAGAATTAGGAGTGGAACACCCACTTTTCTCCGTCCCCCGGTCAGAGCACCATAGATAGCACAGGGGAAAGAGCGGGGCGTCCGACATGCCCAAGAGCCAAGCATAACTAGCATTTTCACGCTCCAGGCACACAACTCAAGATGAGTGCCTTAATCACTGAGGTTTGTTTTCCTCATCTATGAAATGGGAATCAATAGCATCTTTTTCACAGGGCTGTTGTGGGAATATCACATGCCATAAATAACTTAGTCCAGTGCCCAGCATAGAAAAAGCCCTAAGTAAATGGTAGCTATCGATCATCACGATTATTTAAAAAAACTATTTAGGGTAAGGATTCAAGGGCTTAGTGAAGTAGACAGCTGTTACATGATATTTCAGAAATCCTGCGAGATGTTCCAGTTGTCTGATAGAGCAGTTTCAGAGTCCTTTCAACTTCTCTTTTTATTTTATCCTGTCCATATGCCTGTGTTTATATGCTAGAGAAGCACGTTTTTGTTTTTTGCTTTTTTTTGGTTTGTTTGTTTGTTTTTAGCAATAATTAAATTCCTTGCTGGCTCCTGTTTATCCTCCGCTTGTTTCCTACTAATCCTGGCCCTTATGTCTCGGGAACACATGACAAAACACCCCCTGTTCTAAGCTCTCTCTCTCTCTCAAATAAATAATTTTTTTTTTAAAAAGTGAAAACTTTTTTTTTTTTCAGACATGTCTACAATGATAGGTGGAAATTTTTTTTTTTTAAAGATTTTATTTATTTATTTGACAGAGAGAGAACACAAGTAGGCAGAGAGGCTGGCAGAGAGAGAGAGAGAGGAGGAAGCAGGCTCCCTGCCTAGCAGAGAGCCCGATGCAGGACTCGATCCCAGGACCCTGAGATCATGACCTGAGCTGAAGGCAGAGGCTTAACCCACTGAGCCACCCAGGCGCCCCATGATAGGTGGAAATTTGTGGAGAGAGAGAACAATTGGTTCTTCTTCATAACATTTGATAGCAGGAAGGTAAAGAGTAGGAAAGATGAGGAAGACAAAAGAGGTAGGTAATAGGAACAGTCTACACTAAGGTAGCCCTTCAGTAAGTGTTGGCCAAATACGGGAATCAGACGGTTAGACTACAAGTTGCCACAGAAAATGAAGACACGGTCGCTATCAGGGAGAGAAATTGTGACACAGACCACCCAGAAGAACCTGCACAAAGGATTTATTTAGCAGGAAAATGGTTACATTGTAAGGGCCTATTTAGCCAGAGCAGCTCCATCCTGACCCTGCCCCCCCTCCCCCACCACCCCCCTTCAGGGAACTTACTTAAAAACAAGTCCTGGAAACCAGTCCCAGGTAACAAAGCCCAAATACAAGGGTGGGTCAGGCCAGGTGGAGGTATTCAATCAGTGGGGGCGCAAACTGTCTCCAAGGCGTATGGGCCCCACCCTTTGGGTGCCCTTTGGGCGCCAATTCTGACCAAGGTGATAGGCTGGTTCGAATATCTACTATAGGGTAAACTGTAATTCTATTGGTCACTTATGTGTGACCTAGCAGGACTGTGCAGCTTTCTCTGTGTTACAATCTCACTGGTCACCTGTGCGTGGCAAGGCCCAACCACATGGCCTTTACCCTTAAAAGCTAGTCTGTAAAGAAGAGAGAGGTCGCCCTCTCTGTAAGGGATGGTCCTGACCGGTCTGTTTGACGGTCGGTTTGATTCTTGATGCTTGGTGCGAAATAAAGCTTTGCTTGACTTTCTTGTATCAGTCTCTCTCCTTTGACCATGGACGCATTATTGGGGGACCCAACAACATGATTGTTGGGCTCTCACTCAACATCAAGGGTCAAAGGATACCACTGTGAAGACTTTTGAGGAACATCTCTCTGGAGGGAGCAGTGAGTGTGCTAAGTGCCACTCCTGGCCCCACAGAGTAAGGGATGTGGATGCCCACCTTATCTCACCTGGCTCTGAGGACCACTCAGAGCTTGGGCTGTGTCCTGCAGTTGGAGGCCCAGGGGCCTGGGTCTGAATCCCACCTTGGAAATGGACAGAAAAAAAGAACAGTTCTGGCTCTTGCTTTAGCAGCAAAGCAAAGGAGATTTCAGCGGCTTGCGGCTTGCGGACTGACCAATACTCCCAGAATCTGTTAGATCCAAGAATGCTCCCAGGAGCGGATATGGCCCATGTAGGGGAGGGCCTGGGTGTGACGCACCTGAGAGCCGTTTACTACCCATTCCATAGATAGGCCTTGCTGAGAAGCCAGGGAGGACTGCTTGATTTCTAGGGCCTGGGGCAAGAGCTCCTGCTTGAATGGATTGCTTTTGTTTAATTAAAGAATCCTCAGTGAGAGACCACCTGGGGAAGGGAACAGGGCTTGGAGGAACTCCCAGTAATACCATACAAGACAAAGTCCTTTCTAGAAAACTGCTACCCCGAGAGAGTGTGATGCCTTGTTACCAGGCTCCCAATCAGACAAGTGCTTTCTGCCACCTTCCGTCTCCTCCTCTCTTTCTCTAGGAGGGGGTCAGCACCCCAGTTAGCAAGATGGGCGTGTAAAGAAGAGAAGATTCCAAGCCTGGCTTCCCATCTGCTGAAAGTCCCTTGAATGAGATTAGAAGTTTCTGTTACTATGTGGATGTGGGCATTTTAATTTACTGAATCGAAACTGTATTTATCATTGAAGCCTCAAGGGAAGGAAGGACTTTAGGCTCCTCAGGACAGATGACCTAAGCTCAGGGGCCTGCTGGAGTTCCTGTCTCTCGCAGAGGAAGCTCCCTCGCCGTTCTACCCCTGATACGTTTAAAAGGCAGTAGATGAAAAATAGTGTTTTCACTGTATTTCATGAGATCAGTTTGTTCAAATTACTGGCTGCAGAATGGGTATATAAGTGTTGTTTATATTGGGATGAACTGTGATTTCAAATTTAGGCCTTCGAAAACCGAATTCTTTGGGGGCCTGGGTGGCTTAGTCGTTAAGTGTCTGCCTTCCCTCGGGTCATGATCCCAGGGCCCTGGGATCAAGGCCCTCATCAGGCTCCCTGATCAGCGGGAGGCCTGCTTCTCCCTCTCCTACTCCCCCTGCTTGTGTTCCCTCTCACTGTGTCTCTCTCTGTCAAATAAATAATTAAAAATCTTTGAAAAATGACCAAAAAAACCCACACACAAAACACGGAATTCTTGTAACATTTTATTACCTTTGGAAGGAACACAGTTGTGAGTGGCAGCTTATCCTGTAGCTCTTAGCTATGGTAAGATCCTCCGTTGAAATGCACCACTCTGCCTGGTTCCTGTTACCTCCAAAGCTGGAGCAAGGGGAGTATCCGCAAAGTCTATTCGTTAGGCCCCTAACATTTTACCCTTAGTGTTTCCATGACCTGCTTAAAACCTCGGCCAGCTGTTGGGCTGAGAAGGTGCTGAGAAAGCATTCATACTCAGGTTTGTAACTGAGTTACAGAACTGGCTGTCTGCTTATTTCCAGGGACAGTATTGCTTTAACAGTAAAAGTGCCTGAGTTCAAAGAAGGATTTCCTTCATGGCGGAATTTGGGCATCTGCAGCAGGCCACTGTCCACAGAGATTTCCTTGCGAAGGGGCATCCCAGCTCCTTGGGGACCATATGCGACATGTCCCTGAGCTCTGGGCACCTGGGCAGCTACCCAGGTCTATACCGTACTCCAGCTTCCCTTGCCTGAGGGAGTGAATTTCTTAGTATCCCAAAGACTAGAAGCAACTGTCAGACATCAGGCAGACACAGTGCTAAAAATCAAAGGTCTAGCCCCTCACAGGGCATCTCTTCTTTCTCCTTGTCTACTTCCACCTGCCGAGAAGCACGTCTGCTTCAGATCCTATCAGTCCCATCTTGCAACCGAAGCAAAAACTCTCGCCTGGCCTGAGCTTTTTCTGTGGGTTCGAAATGATAAGAAACAGCTGTCCTCGGATTAATGCCATCATCCCTGTTATGATTCAGCCATTCAGCTTGTGGCAGCAATTGTGTGTTAGATGAATGTCTTTCTAAATTCAATCACCCCAAAATAAATACATTGCAGTAGCCTCATTAAACAAAATTGGATGCAAGGAAAGGATGGGGCTGACTGATAGGAAATGAGAAAGAAGTAGAATATTTCAAAGCTGCACGCATCCAAATGCCCTTCAGAAACCTCTTCTAGGACCTTGTTCAGCTTTGGCATCTCTCGTTTGTTTTTCATTGTTGTTGTGGGTGGTGGTTTTTTGTTGTTGTTGTTGTTGTTGTCGTTTTGTTTTTAAGATGCTTATGTACGTGGTACCACTGTCTCCAAAGAGATATTTTTTTAAAAGAGACCTTTTAGGGGCTCCTGGGTGGCTCAGTGGGTTAAAGCCTTTGCCTTCGGCTCGGGTCATGATCCCAGGGTACTGGGATCGAGCCCCACATCGGGCTCTCTGCTCAGCAGGGAGCCTGCTTCCTCCTCTCTCTGCCTGCCTCTCTGCCTACTTGTGATCTCTGTCTGTCAAATAAATAAATAAAATCTTAAAAAAAAAGAGAGATCTTTCTAAAATGATATGGTATATATTCATATTAAGAAAAGGTTGTACAAAATAGGCAAATATGCTGATAAGTTTATATGCAGCATCTTGTGTGTGACGTTCAGCATATGTTATTCAGCTTGTTCACCTTATTCCAATGATTTTAAGGTCTCACCGCTATAGACACTGTGTTAGGTGCTGAGGGGATATTGAATTCATTCATCCAAAAGATATTTACAGAGACCTCCTCTGTGCTATGCCCTGTGTTCATCATTTGGCGTACCACCATGAACCAAACTGCCGCTGGTTGGGAAAGATGCTTGGAATGGGGTGTGGGATAGGACCAACGCAGGTAAGTATACCGAAAGGTCCAACTTCCTAAGTGCCATAAGGAAGAGATGCAAAAAGACCCAGGAGAGTTTAGGAAAGAGTGGTTCTTTATCTCTGTAAGGAAACAGAAAATCTTTAGGCAGGAGGCAATATTTGGGCTGGCCCTGGAAGCCTATGGACAGTTTCAGAGTTAAGGCCTTGCTAGGCTAAGGGACCGGTGTAAATAAAATTAACGATCATATATTTTGGTGAGGGGTTGGGGAACAGAGAGCACAGATGCACATGGGGGTGTTGTTGATAAGTCTGGACACACAGGTGGGAGCCCTGCGTGCTGGCTAAGGAGCATGAACTTTATGCTGTAGTCATTTGGGAGCCTTAGCAGGAATGACAGGATCAAAATTGTGCACTAGGAAATTTAATCCACTGGATGGCCGTGGATAGAATTGATTGGAGGTGGGGAGGCGTTAGGGATGGAAATCCACTCAGGAGACCATCACGAAAGTTCAGGCCAGGGATAAACAAGGGCCCAAGGTAAGACTGTGGCAAATAAGCCCTGGAGAAACATACATTAATTATTAAAAGGGAAAAATCAATGAGTTCATGACTGTGGATGTCTTAGGCTCACTGTGTTCCTCTGGGTATTAAATTTATTTTTACAGGTTAGAGCTATGGGGGAGAGAGATGTGCATGATTCAGGGTCCTAGCAGGGAAACAGAATCTAACTGAGGTGGTTCAAGAGATTTTAAGGAAGGCACCATTTGCAGGGGTGTGGGTGGGATTAAGGAAACATCAAAAAGGGGAGGTGGGGCGTCCGGACATTAACAAGAGGAGAAAATTTAGCACCCCTGAAGGGCAAGGGGAGAAAATGGTATTACCAGTTTTCAATGAGAGTAGGAGTCATGGGGTGCTGTGGTCTAGAAAGGACAGTCAGGAGAACAGGAAAGGAATTCCCCTACCTCTCTCTGTTGTAGCCCTACGGGGTCCTGGTTCCTCTCACTGGCCAAATTCTACTGAAAAGGTGACTAGTTTCAGGAATGGGCCTTTCAGGGTGCGGAGCAGGGGGGAAACATGAACAGAAATATATATTGGGCAGAGGGGAGGGGGGAACAGTTGGAGAATAACCAAAATACAGTGTTAAGTGGTGCCATATGTTAGGTATCTTTAATGTCTTGGGGCTTCTTAAATCCTAGGGATTTCAAACCGAGGGGTTTCATTATGAGATCTGACTCTAATTGATAGTTATCACACACTTGATCATAAAAACGAGTAATAAAAATCTAAATAATGAAAGGTGGGGGCCAGGCTTGGGCACCTAATTTCACTGCTGAATCTCAGTTTGCCTGTAAAACGATGCTATTAATTCCTGCTCTATCCACCCGGTAAAGTACTTATGAAAAGAAAGTGAGGTAGGGGTTATAAAAGTGTTCTTCAGATTAATTTTTGGTGTAAATCACCAGCAAAGATGTGTAGGATCGTTATTGTCATCTGGGATCATTTCTTTCTATTTGTGGCACCCTCCCCCCAACCACCCCAGCACAGTGTCTGGTCCAGAGGGCTGCTCAGTCCCTGTCTGTGGCATTGAATTAACTTCACTTCTGACCACATACCCTTTCTGCCATGATTCACGCATGACCTCTTTCATTCAGCTTCGATCCTGTGAGGGCTTTCCACCTCTTCAATATATCCCACTGCCCCAATAACCTGGCAGGAAAAAAACTAAGACCCCTCAGGATTAAAATCACTGGAAAATATTGAACTTCTCTTCATCAAGGGAAAGTTCCATCCCATGTTCTTGGAGGGAGGCCTTGTTAGGCGTTTTGATCGTATACCCCGGGTTCGATCGTGGGATTCATTCCCTGAATTTACCAGTTGCCTTCTCCAGCTTAAGACTGCTACGTGCACAGATTTGGAGGAGGGGGCGGTTTGAAAGATGAAAAGCCCTTGGCAGCTGTATGAAATCTTGAAATCCCATTGGTAAGAAGACTGGGTTCTTGTGCTGTAATTGCTTTTCTTAGTCTGGCCTTCGGGGACCAGCCCTAAATGAGATCTCCGGCTGGTTCCATCTCCAGTACTTATGATTTTGCTTTCTGATCTCTGATTCTGCTGAAGTATGTTGGAGGAAATGCAGGCAGAGAGCTAGCTCCCTGCTGGGAAGTCATTGGAGGGAGTCCTGCGCTGTGCTCGCCGCAGCAAGCCCAGGGAGACTCCTGCATGGCCAAGAGGGCTCCTCATTTGGTCCCATGGCAGCATGGACACATGAGGCTCTCCAAGGGCCTCTCTCTCCTGAACCTTGACTGGTTCTTCAATGTTTTAGGAGATCTACTGGCCACGGACCTGTGTCTATGTAATATGGAAACAGCCAAAGGAACTGCAGGTGTAGGGAGAGGCGACAACGAGGGTGGGGAGTGTGGTGTGGGTTTCACCCTGCAGCCATCTTGGGGAGAGGGGGGCCATCTCCTCCAAAGAAGGCAGCTCCTTGTGTCCACGGCTTTGCCCCTCCGTGCCCAGCATGCTCCCCCTTACTGGGTTGGCCGTGTGAGCGGCGCTACTCAAAGTGTGGTCTGCCGACCAGCAGCTTCAGCAGCACCTGGGAGCCTGCTAAAAAGGTAGATGATACACCTCACTGCAGATCTACTGAATCAGAACCTCTGGGGGCCACGGTCTGGAAATCGGGGTTTCAGCAAGGGCCCTAGAGGATTTGTGTACACTTTGAAGTTGGAGAAGTACTGGTTTTCGGTACAGATACTGCCCTGATTTAGAGGGTGCAGATCTTGAGAGGAAAATCATATGCAGAGAGGTGACTATAAGTTTGTCTTCATTCCCCTTAGAGTACTAGAGATTCACACGGAATGGGCTTCTAGAACAACTGTCAGTTCCTCTATCTTCCAGGCCACTTTTGCTCATCCAGTTGTTCTTACATTTGCCCAGAGTTGTTTATGTCAGCGTCGATGGTCCCAGACTCCAGCTTGAAACAGCAGTGTTCCCGTTCCTCTGAATTCCAGCCCAGTCCCTTTACCTCAGTTCCCTGAGTTACAGAACTTCTCTTGTCTTTCTCCTTCCTGGATCAAGGGCCTCGTAAAATCCCAAAAGACTGTTTTTCCCCCCTCCCCATCTTTTAAGTTTTTCTGTTTCATTGTCTACCTTCTTTAATTTCTGAAATAATAACTCTCCTGACAAAATTTTATTTCTTCTTCTATCCCTGGCATCTTCCCACATCATTATCCTCTGTGGGTCCTCCCTTTTCCTCCCTGGTCATTGTTGGGTTTCCATTTTAAGCAACTCAGTTTTATTTCCTGATGCCTTCCTCCGAAGTGGCACTCATACATAATGTCTTTAGTTTGGGATGCTGGGTAGCATAGGGTGCATACCCAGGCGCTATGATGAAGTGGCCAGATTTGGGCTGGGAAAATCTACAGCCTATTCTGGCTCTAAGGTAATGGGAAGAATGGAAGGCTCCTAAGAGTTCTCAGCAGGATCTAACCAGGCATCCATTCAGCTCAGTTTAGCTAACGTTCATTGAGAAGCTACACACGGAGGAGGACGTGTATGGGGTGTTCAGGAACAGGACCACGATGTAGAATGGCAGGATGAGGCTCTAACAAAAAAGAAAACCTAATCCTGGAGGACCCCAGTTACGAATGAGGCATGCTCCTTTGCACATGTAGACACTTAACGTCTTTGTTAAGTGAAGAAAATAATTTCTGGACCTACAAGCCTTTGATTATGTGTATTTTTTCAACTAATCGCTGTGCATTTGGGTTTCCACAGAAAGTTCTTTTTGGGAGTGTTTTCTGTTGTAGGGCTCTGTGCACCAGCACGTCCAGTCCTACTCGTCTTCCTTGTGCTTCTGTGATAATGGATGGGGCCGCGGCAGGATGCAGGATAGAGTCTTCCTGGAAAATGTGAAGGAGACACTTGGACTCAAGACAAAAAAGAACTTGTAAACATATTACTCTTTGGGGAAATCTTACTGCAAATTGCTCTGAAGAACGTAGACCGAGAGAAAAAGGACAGAGACAAAGGAAGAGTGAGGAAGGAGAAATCCGGTTTTAAAAGCAAACAGAAATAATGGCTTAGATTGGGTGGGTTTGTGGCACCAGGAAACCTAATGATCCAAGGAGTCTCACTTGATCGTTAGCAACTATCTTTAAAATTTAAACATAAAACTTAAATTTTTAGGTAAAAGTGCTTATTGGACCATTCATCCTTCCTCTCTGGGTTGGCAGCTCCTCTAGCTAGCAGAGAGGAGGCCACATGGTGTAGTGTCATCAGGAGAAGGGACTTAGGTCTCCTGGGTCAGCTTCACTATAATCTTAGTGTGTAATCTTTGGCAAGCTTCTTCCCTTCTCAGGGCTCTAGTTTCTTCTCTGTAAAATGAGTAGTTTAGACTAGGTCAGTCGTTCTAAATGCATGGTCCCTGAACCAGCAATAACAGCATCATGTGGGAACTTGCCAGAAATGCAAAATTCCTACCACATCAGAAACACCCTCCAGGTGATTCTGGTGCATGCTCAAGTTGGCCACTCCTTGGACTAGTCATTCTGGGTTTCTATAAATGAAGTCACGGCAGCCCATGCAGAGCAGATGCGGTCAATGGAGGCAGGTGTCCGTGCGGTAGGCCACTGAGACACAGCTGCTTGGCCCTGGAGAGTAGTGGACCTGCTCTGCACGGAGTGGGCTGAGCCATAGCTCCCAGCCTTCCCTTGTTCCATGCCAGATGGCCCATCGTAGGCGCACTAAGTGCGTGTCCGGGACACTAGCAAAGCAGAGCGACCCACCAATGGTAATTTTGTTTGGAAAAAATGTGATACTTGATGTTTTCCAAAAGACATTCAAGTATTCCTCATGGGAAACGTCAGACTATTGTTAGACCCCTTTACATTTCATTTATAGCTTAGTGCTTTTAAAGTATTTTTTTCATTTTTACTTATTTGACAGAGAGAGAGATCACAAGTAGGTAGAGAGGCAGGCAGAGAGAGAGGAGGAAGCAGGATCCCCGCTGAGCAGAGAGCCCGATGCGGGGCTCGATCCCAGGACCCTGAGATCATGACTCGAGCTGACAGCAGAGGCTTAACCCACTGAGCCACCCAGGCGCTCCAGCTTAGTGCTTTTAAAATGTATCTTGAAATTCTCAGGGCAGGGATAGGGACATGATGGGCACTATATAGCCTTGGCAAAGTTAGGGTATTGAACATTCTCTGTCCTGCTCTGCCTTTCTCCTTGCTCATCCCTGAGGCATGCAGTAAGTAATTCACCATATTTCATAGACTCTAAGAAGCTCCTCTTTTTTTTTTAGCTTAATTTATTTATTTTATTTTAAAGAGAGAGTGCATGAGAGCAAGGGGAGGGGCAGAGGGAGAGGAAGAGTATCCCAAGCAGAGTCCGTGTTGAGCTCATGGTGGGACTTAATCTCACGACCCTGAGATCACAACCCAGGCCAAAACCAAGAGTCAGACAGATGCTCAACTCACTGAGCCACCCAGACACCCCTAAGAAGCTCCTCTTTTTACCTCTGAGACTAGGAGGTATTTTACAATTGGTGGTGCCTTAGGTCCAAGGAAATATGGTATATTGTTGACAATGTTGATGTTCCTTAGAAATCATTCTGTGTCAGGCTGTCACCCAGATCCTTTCCTGAGGTCCAAAACTCTTGTTTAACCTTTTCATCCGGAATGAAAGTTCATGGCCAGGGTGGACCATGGTTTAGGCATTCTGGCACACTCTAGCAGACTTGGTTCTTAGGAGAGCTCCCACCACTGTGGTGTCTTTTAGGTTATTCAGCGCTGGGGATCAGCAGCTTCCCCGAGGCAGCTTGACTCCTTCTGGGCAGTAATTAACGTTCTGGAAGACAGTGTAGTGGTGGAAAACGTCCTAGATGCACACCTGTCATCCAGGAGCTCCCATTGTAGTGGGCAGGACAAGGAATAATAATGTAATATGCTAAATGCCATAATAGAGGTGAATAAAAACTTCTACAGGAGGGAAAAATGGAGTCGGTGTGGGTTAGTTGGGTGTGACATCATGGAGAGGTGACAGAGCCTCGCTCTTAAGGAAGGGTAGATGGCTAAGTGGAAAAGGAAGACAAGAACAGCATTCCGGAATGTACTCAGGATACACTTACAATGGGTGAATTTGGGGGTATGTAAATTAGGCCTCAGTGAAGTTGTTTTTAATACCTTTTTATTTTTTTTATCATTTTATTTTATTTTATTTATTTATTGGACACACAGGTCACAAGTAGGCAAAGAGAGAGGAAGGGAAGCAGGCTCCCAGCTGAGCAGAGAACCCAATGTGGGGCTCGATCCCAGGACCCTGGGATCATGACCTGAGCCGAAGGCAGAGGCTTTAACCCACTGAGCCACCCAGGCGCCCCTTTAATACCTTTTTAAAGGAGAGAGCTTCAAGCCTCAAGTGCAAGGTCCATTTGGGAAGTGATGAGCCAAGAGGGTGCTGTGAGTGGTGAGGGATGAGGCAGGAGGGTTTGGTTGTCATCAGACGGCTCAGTTTCATCTGTCATACTAAGGAGTTGAAGAAATTTAAGAGAGGGTGTTGAGTAAAAAACAGAGATTTGGAAATCAGCAGGATAGACTGTGAGGCTGTGGGATTTGGCACTATCAGCCAGAAAAATTTGCTGTCATTTAGCAATAAATGTAATTCTGATTTCCTTGGCAGCCCAGGCAAAAAGAAATGTGTGGTGAGTTAGATAGCTTTCATTAAGTGATAAAGGGAAGCTAGTCAGTTTCTCCAAAGAGACAAATTATTTTCCTAGTGCTGAATTTTAAGGAATTTCTAATGTGCACTTTCATACTGGGATCTTTGAACAGCACAGCTTCAAATAATAATTTCACATTTCTTTCTACTAATTCCGGACTCCTTGGCGATGGTAACTGTTTGACTCATCTGTGTAACTCTAAAAGGCAGGGCTCAGTAAGTCCAGTGGAATGACCTAGTGACTCTCAGAGGCAGTGGGAGGCTCCGTGCTCAGGACCCTCTGCTTCCTGGAGAGGAGCCTGACCCAAACTCTAGCAGCTGGTGCTGTGCTCAGTCATTAAGGACCCACAGGGCAGGCAGCATTGCAGTGATAGTGTGGAAAGAGAACACCCCGCAATTAACCCATCATGGGACTTTGGATTAAGGTCAGCCACATGCAACAGAAAATCTAAAATAAGAGTGGCGTTAGCACAACATGGATTAATTTTCTCTCGTGTATTTTCACAAAGTGAGCCCACGCATGCGACCAGCAACCAGAAAGAACAGAATATTAGTCAGAAGCTCTCTTGTGGCTCCTTCTGGACCCTAGCCCTTCCTAAGGGTAACTACTGTTTTGACCTCTAACACATACGGATTAATTTTGTCTGATTTTGATCTTTGTTAAATGAAATCATTATGTATGATGTATGTACTATTTTCATTTGACTTCTGTTTTAACTTCTTTTATTGTAAAATCATATATAGGGGCACATGGGTGACTCAGCCGGTTAAGTGTCCGACTCTTGGTTTCAGCTCAGGTCATGATCTCATGGGTGGTGAGATCGAGCCCTGGGTTGGACTCCACACTCAGCACGGACTCTGCTTGAGATTCTCTCTCCCTTTGCCCCTCCCTCGCTAATGCACTCTCTCTCAAATAAATAAATCAATCCTTTAAAGAGATAAATAAGTAAAGTCACATATAGATACGGAAAACTACAAACAAATATGTCATGTAATGAGTTCTTACAACCTAGATCAGGTAACAAAACCCCGCAGCCAACCCAGGGCCTCCAGGTGCCTGCTGCAAGTCTCAAGTCCATTCCAGGAAAAAGTGATCACTCTTCTGCGTTTAGAATAATACAAATCTTAGAATGAGTTTGTTTATCTTTCTATCACCTAACTCTGCATCCCTAGACACTATATTTTAATTCTGCCACAAAAGATCTTGCCCACTGAAGTTGATTATGTCACTTAAATCTCTTTAATTCACTGCAAGTTGCAAGATGGTGATGTTCTATCATTTCTCTTTTACTTATAAGTTGGAAGAATTTTAATTAAGAGACGTTTCCCTTCACCGACTGTTTTGTTACTCCGAGATACTGTCAGCACTGTACAAGCTCCCGAGAGTCAGCTGTGCACATCTCTTCCCAGCTCTGTGTTCATCGATGTCGCATTGGTAACTTGAAATTGACCATGGTAGGGGAATTGACACCATGGAAGTTGGCAAATGATATGAATAAGGGCTTTCCCACCCCATCCTCCCTTCAGAGAGTCAGTTGTTAGATACTCACCAGCACACAACTGGGTACAGTTTGTGTGGGAAAGACAGGTTAAACACTCCATTCTTCCCCTTTATTTACCAGCTTTCAAGGCAATGAATTGTTCCCCTAGCATTTTCCAAAGATAATCCAAAAGGATTTTTATAACATTATGAACTCGTGGATTTAATATATTAGGTGAGTTTCAATCCAGTGATCATATACCCTTATTGAGGCTCAGAATGCTCCTTACTTTGGCCAGTGTGTGGCTATGATAGCTGGTCCCACAGCTAGTTAGGTCTGTGATTTGTTGGAGCTGGTAGCCACCATCTTACTATTTCTTTTCCATTTGCCTCACATGTTTTATGTTCTTTTCCCGAGTTTCCCTCACCTTACTTTGGCTTAATCAATTATTTTTTATTATTTCTTTTTCCCCCTCTCTGAACTTCTTAATTATACATTCTTTTATTATTATTTTAGTGGTTACCCTAGAGAGTACAACGTATATCCAGGCTCCTTTTACCCTTTGGCTCCCCAGTCTCTAGCATAGGTTTCCATCTTCAAGGTCACCTCATGGTCCCAAGTGGCTGCTCCAGCTCCAGCTATCATATTCACATCCCAGACAGCTGGAAGGAAGAAATGGGAAAGGGCAAAAGGGGGCACTTCATTAAAGAGCTTTCCGGGAAATCTCTTCCCATGACTTCTTAAATCCTAACGGGCCTCTTTATCTGCAGTGCAGGCTAGGAAACGTCAAGTTTCAGTTGGGCACAACACCCAAAGCTATGTTACTAAGGAGGAGGTGCAGGATGGATACCAGGTAGGCGATGTGCAGTTGCTACCTTGCTCTTTTTCTTTAGAACTCATCTGAAAAAGTAGGCAGCTAGACTGGAAAACAGCTAAGGCAATTTAAGAATCCCAAGCATAGTCAAAAATACATTTACACCTCTGCCTCCTTAGTAATTTAATGACAAATCAGCAAACTTTTTTCCTTAGTGAAAATTCTGTGTTACCTTTCTAACCTTTCTAAAACACATTTTTATGTTGTGAAGAAAATTCAGTGTCAAAATCTAATAGAGAAGTACGCAATTGAACAAAGCTCTCCATCTGGCTTCAGGAAAACAGAGTGTCCTCTGCCTTCTCTCCCTGATTCGTACAATGATCTGTATTTTGTCATCAAGCATTTTTGAGGCAAGAGACTCTTTGAATACTCTGGACAAAGATTGTTAGAGGAGTGTTGTTCATTTCAGAAATGCAGCTGAATGAGAGCAATACAGTGATGTGTGTGTAGACAGGGATGGATGGTGTAGAGGCAAGTTTGCAGAATTATAAACTGAGAACTGTAGGGCCCAGAGGGACCTCACATGTCACCAGTTTTCCTTGTAAGGGAAGGAAAGAGAGTAGTTAGGGCTTTTTGGAGAGTCAGGTTTGAGTAGAGCTGGCTACAGATCAAGTTGTTCCTGTCTGAGGGTAATACTGAGTCACATCCACCAACACCACCACATTTGATGGGTCCTAGGTTCGCTCTCATTGGTTGTAAAGTCAGGCATCACCACCCTTGCCAGTGTAGGAAGGGAGGAACCCTAGCCTAACACGGATGTGTGACTTCACTCCTGAAGTCTTCTTCTGTTGCCTCCAGCTCTTTTTCCCAGCTGTCTCCAGGCCCCTTGGTTGTGGCTCTGCCCCATGAGGCCCACAGAATAAGCCCAATTTTTCTTGTACCATGCGGACCTCCGGAGAATTGAAAAAAGCCATCATCTTCCCTCATATTTCTGACTTTTCCCCCCTCTAAGAACTCCAGATCCCCATGGGGGACTTGTAACCATCAATAACATGCTTCTGTAACAGAGCGTATCTGTGGGTATTCGCCTCAGAGTGACCAGGCATCTGCAGCGTTGACTGATAGGAAGCTGTCCTGTTACACACCTGCTAGGAGCTTGTGTCCAGAGATGGCTGCCTTGTGTGTGTCCTAGAGCACATTCCCATGAGCTGAGGGTGCCGGTGCTGCGGCAGCCCTGTGGAGGCTGGAGGCCCAGGGACGGAGAGGCCCCATACTTTTCTGGGTTTCCTGAACAGACTGCCTTTGCTGACTTGGATCCAGATTTTAAAGTTGTGGGACAGTTTGTGAACAAACTAAGAATGCTTACCATATACTATGAAGGTGGCCACCATGAGACCAGTAGAAACTTCCATTTGTTTTCCTGGTAATGGCGAGCAGCTGGGTCCAGCCATCCAGAGGCTAGTTCCTCCAGAAACGATAACCTGTGAAGTCTTTTATCCAGACTGGGACTGGGTGTGTGTCCTAGATACAAGATAACCTTGAGGCACCTGGGTGGCTCAGTGGGTTAAAGCCTCTGCCTTTGGCTCAGGTCATGATCCCAGGGTCCTGGGATCAAGCCCTGCATCAGGGCCTCTGCTCAGTGGGGAGCCTGCTTCCCCCCCTCTCTCTGCCTGCCTCTCTGTCTGCTTGTGATCTGTCAAATAAACAAATAAAATCTTTTAAAAAAAATAGATACAAGTTAACCTCCCCATCAGTGATTCACAGAGTAGCAGAGCTGGGAAGAAACCTGGGGGATTACGGGCCCCTCTAGGGATGAGCAAATGATGTATACTTATATCCACTGTTCCCATCCAGCATCTACTCTAACGGGTCATGCAGATCAATAGTCCATTCTTCCCCCTTTACAAAACAGCTGTTTCCATGGAAAAGAAATCCATAACCTTGGTTAAGAAACTTACACCCCCCCCCCCCCCACAGAATTCTGTTTCTTCATCTGTAAATTGTAAATATCCAAGACCTGTTTCAAGTTCCATGGCAGGTGAGACTAGAGTCAGAGATTTGAGCTAGGGATAGGATCCAGGTGTTTTAGGCCCCAGCCCAGGGCCAAGCATATACCCCTTGCCTCCTAGCCTCTTCTTACCACCCCCGTCCCCACATACACGATGAAACAGAATCTTTCCTTGTCTTTTCAGAACTGTGTAATACAATTATTCTGATTACTACAGAGAGCACTTACCACTAAACACAAAGATTCATTTTCTGTAATGCTGATATTTCATATCAGGATCCTTTTAGGCTCAATTAGCCTCATGGAAGATAATGGAGGGCAGTTGCAATCCGCATTTTTAAATATACATGTGGTTGTTTAGACATCTTTTGTTTGTTTCTCAGTGCTGTTCCATGGGAGAGGCACGTGTAAAGGTGCTTATAGAAAACTCAGTATTAGTAATGAAAATGTTGTCTGATTAGCTGAAGTACTGATTGCAAGACTATCGGGCAGGTGCTTTATATAGGACACCCCTGAAATCTGAGCAACATTCAAAGAGGACGCACGACCACAAACTTAAACTGATACATTTATCCATAAATATCGATAAACACATGAAGGCCTATCTTAGCTTCACTTGTAATCAGATAAACGCAAATACATTTTTAAAATAATGAGATATCATTTTGTTACCCTTAAAATTAGTAAAGAAGGTTTTTTGTTTGTTTTTTTTTCATGATGCTTAGTTTGGCAAAGGTGAGGCAAAATGGCAGCCTGTACATGCACAGTGAATCTGAGCATCCCTCCTGGAATGCAGCTGAACAGTACGTATGAAGAGCCCTTTGACTCAAGAATTCTACATCCATCGATCCATCTGTCTATCTATCTATCTATCTTTTTAAAGATTTATTTATTTATTTGAGTGAGAAAGAGCGAGCTCACAGAAGCGGGGAAAGGGGCAGAGAGAGACAGGGAGAGAAGCAGACTCCATGCTGAGCAGGAAGCCGGACACAGGGCTCGTCGTGGGGCTCGATATCATGACCCCGAGTTCAGGACCTGAGCCAAAATCAAGAGTTGGTCACTTAACTGGCAACCAGGCGCCCCAAGAATTCTACTTTTAGAAATTTACTCCAAAACCAAATCAAGGAAGCAGATGTCAATTTATGTACAAAGGTGTCAATCATAGTATTCTTTAGGGGAAAATTGGAAACAAAATGTCTAAAAATAGGTGAATGATTACATAAATTACAGTATGTCTTCATGAAAGACCATTTTGAAGCATTACCAATCATGGTTTCGGAAACAGTTAACATGGAAAATGTTAGGCTATCATGTCTAGTCAGAGGAGTAGAATACAAAATTGTATGCCAGGTATCAACTTTGTAAGAAACAAACTAAACAGAAAGAGGAAAAGATGATGGCATGTGGTGAGATGATGGGTGTTCTTTTCGAAACTTTTGCGTATTTTCTAAATTCTCCCTTGGATGTGTATTATTTTTTATAATCAGGAAAAACAAGCATTATATAAAAGAAAAGAAAGGCCCAGGGATAAGGTAAATCCATGATGGTGTCTAGAGTAGAAGTGCTTGCCGAGGCCAGAGAAGTGCACTTTGCCCTTCGCAGAGCAGCTCAGAGACGTCCTTATTCTGACGCGGAGCCCCAGTGGACAAGGAAGTCCAGTACGCATGAGCACAACTTCAGCTAGTTGTGGCTTCATCCCGTTCTTCCCCAACACCACGTGGGGCTGCTTTCATGAACTCAGTCCCTCACCTCCGAACCACTTAAGCACTTCTCATTCTTCAATGTTTCACAAATGTTTCAGGAACACTGTGTTCTAAACTGCTCCTTCCTTCAGCCCCTCTGAATCCAGACTCTGCCGCTGGGAAGAGGTAACAGAATGCAGGAAGACCCCTGCTCCCTCCCAGAAGAAAGAAAATGCATCAGGCTTGCCTCACCCCCGTGGTCTGGAGGCAGGGGCACCTCAGGGGCTAATGTGTGCCTGCCATTCCCCACTGGCTTGACTCCCCCCGTCCAAGGAAGAAATCCCAGTAGGGAGCAGATTGTAACAGCAATGGAGAAGTGAGAGCAGCCTGCTACACTGCCTGGAAAGCCACGTGCTCAGCTTTGGGTAGTGCTCTCCCCAAGAAATCCTGGGGATCAGGGAGGGTCCAAAGACAGGGACTAGGATGAGGAAGGACCTTTTCTCGAACAATCTGGGACTCTGAGGGAGCTTGGCCGGAGAAGTGAGGACTCTGAGTATTCAAATATCTCAAGAGCATCTAGAATGAGAGGGGTGAAACCTACTTTACCTGTGATCCTAATGATGGAAGCTGAATCAACAGGCAGAACCCACAGGGAGGCAACTTTTGGCTCAATACAGGCACATATTTGGACATAATATGCTGAAAACATTTTTGTTGATTATATATAATATTTGCACATGGTAAAACATTCAAAAGCCACAAAGGGATATGCAGTCAAAAGGAAGTTGTCTTCCCCTGTCTGTCTCTCAGCCACATGTCAGTCCCAAGGTCCACCCCTGCCCCCAGTCAAACTACCCACTGTCCCCTCCACTGGGCAATCAGTATTGGCAGTTTCTTGTATATTTTTCCAGAAATAGTCTATGGTCTTCTTTGGTCTATATACAAGCATGCTCTAAGCACACACTACAGATTATTTTCTATATATCTTTTTTATTCAAAACTGTTTAAGATTATTCTCTATTAACCCATAGAGTACTATCAACTTCTTTTCTTCTTCTTTTTAACAACTGTATGCAACTCTTGGCGTGACTAAATTATCATTTACTAAGCTCTCTTAGTATTTAGGGTGCTTCCAATTGCTAGCCATTATGGAAAACACTGCCGTGAGTTCCTCTGTATGCCTGGAACACATGTGCACATACATGTGCAGAATTAATTCCTAGAATTGGAATTACTGGATTAAAAGATCTCTTCAATATAAAAATTAAAGGCATTTAATACCATTATGCAGTTCAAGATTCAGAAGACACAAAAAGGGTGTATGTGAGAAGCTAACTTTCATTCCCGTCATTCGGCCTTCTGGTTCTTTTCCTCCTAGTCAACCAGTGTTCTGAGTTCCGTGTATATTCTTGAATAATGATTTCCGTCCCTTTCTGGAAGTACAAATGGTAGCACAGTGTAGTCATGATTTTGTGCCTTGCTTTGAAACAATTAACAACATATCATGAAAATGGTTCTCAGTAGTAGTAGTAGCCAAAGAGCTTCTTTTTTCTCTTTTTTATAGGTATGTGGCATTTCATCAAATGCATGTGTCATAATTATGATGGGCATTTTGGTTGTTTGAGAATGTTCTGCTATTGGTATGCATTTAAACATTTTTCATAGCTATTGCCAAATTGTCCTTCACAGAAAATGTACCAATTTACCCTCCTGTCAACAAAATATGAGTTTGTTTTCCAACATCTTCAACCACACATGTATTAGGAAACTTCCAGTCTTTGCAATTGTGATAGGTAACACGTGATATCTCAGTGTTGTCTCTATTTCCATATCTCTTATGAGTGAGGTTGAGCACTTCTGTAGCTGAACCATTTATAATTGCTTTACCATAAGTTAGCTATTCCTATCTTTTGCCCATTTTACTACTGGGTTGTTGGTCTGTTAATTATTGATTTTTAGAAACTTCATATATATATATATATATGCAGATATATATATATGTATACGCGCACACACACACAATGATATTATCCCTTATTTGTCATCTATATCATAAATATTTTTCTTAACTTTTCATTTATCTTTTGACTATGTCTATGTTTGTTTCCCTCATGCAGGGTTTTTAAATTTTATTTAATAATGCCTATTCATCTTCTATTTAATATTTATGACCTTCCTTGCTCCAAGATTAAATTAGTCTGTATTTTCTTCTAGCACTTTAATGGTTTTACCATGAAAATATTGGATTCATTTAGATTTTATTTTAAAATGAAAACTAAGATATAGGAAGTAAGATAGGGATTCAACTGCTTTATTTTTTCAGATCGTCATATAATTTATTTAAACTTCAAGAGTGCCTGGGGGGCTCAGTCGATTTGGCATCTGCTTCGACTCAGGTAATGGTCTCGGGGTCCTGGGATCAAGCCCCGCATTGGGCTCTGCACCTGGTGGGGAGTCTGCTTCTCCCTCTCCCTCTGTGATCTCACTCATTTTCTCTCAAACAAATAAATAAAATCTTTAAAAAATACACTTCAGAGCTGTTTGAGGATCAGGACTATGTGTGATTCACCTGTGTTCGTCATAGCACCTCTTGCTAATAATAACTAGCAATTGATGAGAGCTTACTAGGACCAGAATGTCCATATATCTGTGTGCTGAATGACTCCAAAGTTCTTGAACCTTCCAGGGCACTACTCCCATTATAGCACAGTGCCTTGCCCATACTTTCCCAATGAATAAATGTAGGTATGTTTAATTTGGGCCACATCAGGCTAGCAAAGCACAGTAATTCATGGAACCCAGTCAGTCCAAGTAGATGCCTCTATGCATCCAGCATGGGGTTGGCCCATTGCTTCGGACTAAGCATAGTTCTGCCACTTAACCTCTGACCTTGAAGCCATAGTTTAAATGTTGTGCACCTCTGTTTTCCTCATCTATGAAATGAGATAACAAAACCTAGCTCAGAGGAGTGTTGTGAAGGTCAAATAAGATACTGACCGCATAAAGGTTTTTTTTTTTTTTTTTAAAGATTTATTTATTTGAGACAGAGAGAGAGCATGCAATTTGGGGAAAGGGCAGAGAGAGAGAATCTTCAAGCAGTCTCCCCACTGAGCACGGAGCCTGACATGGGGCTTGAACTCACGACCTGTGAGATCATGACCTGAGTGGTAGTCAAGAGTCAGAGACTTGACCGACTGCACCACCTAGGCGCCCCCTGATTGCATAAGGTTTTGAAGGACATCAAGGTGCTGTGCCTTAGGGGATTATGGCTCAAGTGTGGATAATGCAAATACCATTAATGGCACGTGCCTAGTTATATGTCTCTTCCTGGTAGGACGAAAAGAAGAGGAGGCTGGACAGAGGACAGAGTCGTTTGGGGGGGGGTGTGGGCTGTAAGTAGCTATTTCTGTTCCTCAAGTGACCATTCTCTAGACATAGACTGAAATTCCCTCTGGAGTCCCACTAATGGACACATTAGTATCAGTTGACAAAGTACCATATGCTCTAAAATGTTCTCTCATTAAGCTTCATGGAATGAGGCAGGAATTCATGGACCATTATAGGAAATCTTCTATGACTTTAGCCTCTAGTAAAACCATAAGCTCTGGAAGGTCAGGCTGGGCCCCCAACTATATGATGATGCACAAAACATCACTTATTTTAAGACAGAAGTTCTATAAAATCAGATTATCCTTGTCTTGTCAATACTAGAATCAAAAAAAGCATCTTTTATTTTTGAAAAAATGTATGTTTTGGTGCACCTGGGTGGCTCAGTCGTTAAGCGTCTGCCTTCGGCTCAGGTCATGATCCTGAGGTCCTGGGATCGAGCCCCGCTTTGGGATCCCTGCTCAGTGGGGGTCTGCTTCTCCCTCTCCTACCCCCCTCCTGCTTGTGTTCTCTTTCTCGCTCTGTCTCTGTCAAATAAATAAAAAATCTTAAAAATAAAATAAAAGAAAAAATGTATGTTTTAATAATGGATTATTTTGTGAACACTTGCTGTTTGGATTCAAGCTAATCGGCAGGTGTAATAGTCACTAATCAAGGTCTAGATTATAAGAATGCATCGTTTCTCCAGTGTCATTGTGGTTTTTCATAATCCATACCTTAAATTTCAGTACTTTCAGCATTCCTTCACAAAAGGTATTATCTCTTTTTTTATTAATCAGTCTACATTTTTTTAAAAAGGGAAAAAAGAAAAAAAAGAGAAGAAAGACTGAAGTTCCACAAATTGTGAAAGAAAAGGCAGATTTGAAGTTTTTTTTTTAAAACATCTTATTTATTTATTTGACACAGAGAGAGATCACAAGTAGGCAGAGAGGCAGGCGGAGAGAGGGGGAAGCAGGCTCCCCACCGAGCAGAGAGCCTAATGTGGGGCTCGATCCAGGACCCCGAGACCATGACCCAAGCTGAAGGCAGAGGCCTAACCCTCTGAGCCACCCAGGCGCCCTGCAGATTTGAAGTTTTAAGACTTGGAAGTTTCTTTTCTCTTTCTTTCTTTTTTTTTTTCCCCAGAAAGAGAGCGGGATTTGGGGATGGGCAGAAGGAGAGAGAGAATCCCAAGCAGGCTCCACACCAAGTGCAGGGCCCGCGTGGGGCTTGATCTCAGGACCCTGAGATTGTGACCTGAGCCGAAATCAAGAGTCAGATGTTTTGTCGACAGAGCCACCCAGGCACCCCAAGATCTGGGAGTTTCAAAGTGTGTAATAATAGCTGCTTTTTATCAAATGTCTATAATACCCTGATTCTCTGCTAGGTGCTTTATTTACCCTTATTTAATTTAATCCTCACAACACTTCTCAAGGTCAGTATTATCTGTTTATTGTGATGTGAAAACTGAAAGGTTACATTAGTTGTCCAAGGTCACAAGCTAATAAGGGCAAGAGCTGGTATTCAAGCCACATCTGACTCCACAGCCCAGATCCCTCCCAGAACATCCCTGAACCAAAAAAAAAAAAAAAAAAGACTAAGACACAATGTCTCCGTACGCTGTCCACCATAACAAAACACGAATAAAGCCTTGTTTTTAACAAAATCTAGGTCATCTTCAGTGTAGGATAGGGAGAGAAGCCTCCAACATGCTGCCCTGTGGCCAGGGCCAGGGCCTCTCCAGGTCCTATTTTCAGAATTCAGAGTTTCAGAATTCAGGGTTGTAAAAGAGTGTTTTAACTGAAGGCTAGCAGCACCTCTAGATCTCCCTTCAGTCAGTCTTTCTCTGCTTATCCCTGTCTTCTATACTGGGCTTCTATTTAATAGAATAGGATCTGAATTGAGTAAAGGCTGCCATGAGTCTGCCCTTCACCAAAGTTAGAAAAACACTAGGGCCACCTGACTGGCTCAGCAGGTAGATGTGCAACTCTTGATCTTGGGGATGTAGGTTTGAACCCCATGTTGAGTATAGACATTACTTAAAAAATAAAATCTTTAAAAAATTCCTTCAGCTTCAGATACTTATTAAGTCAAGGTGCCATAGGGGCATCTGGCTGGCTCAATCATGAGACTATTGATCTCAGAGATGTGAGTTCAAGCCCCACGTTGGACATAGAGGTTACTTAAAATAAAATAAAATAAAATAAAATAAAATAAAATAAAATAAAATACATTTTAAAAAAGAGAAAAACTGGTGTAGCCCAATTTTTTCCTTTATAGATGCTACTCAGACCCCGTGGGCTTGAATAAAATCACCAAGAAAGGTAGGACAGATCCTTTTCTCTTTAAGGTTTTAATGGCTGGGTCACTATAGGGAAACTGTAGAATGATAAAGACAATCATCATGGCAAATATGTTCCAAGAGACTTTCTGGCTTGTTGACCCAGTAGTGGATGGTGGCTAATCTAGATTCAAATTCTGGCTGTATGACCTACTACTGGATTATTTTGAGCAAGTTACTTAACTTTGCTGAATCTCTTCATCAAAAGGGACACCCTAACACCTGCTCGTTGGGGTTTTGTGATAATTAATAGTGTATTTAAAACACTCAGCATGTGGGGTGCCTGGGTGGCTCAGTGGTTAAGCGTCTGCTTTCAGCTCCAGTCCTGATCTCTGGCTCCTGAGATCAAGCTCAGCATGGAGCCCTGCATTGGGTTCCCTACTCAGTGGGAGGCCTGCTTCTCCCTCTCCCACTCCCCCTGCTTGTATTCCCTCTCTTGCTGTGTCTCTCTCTGTCAAATAAAATAAAATAAAATCTTTAAAAACAAACAAACAAACAAACAAACAAAACTCAGCATGTAATAGTTTTCTTTCCCATCCTAGTAACTCTCAGCATGTCCTTCTCTGGGAGTTCTCTTCTCACTCTCCTATTCAGGGAGCTAACTTGTACTCACTCTAGTTTCCTTCACTTCTTTTCCTGGGTTTGAATCTAAAGTCTTAAATTTTTATTAATTAAGTGACTTCGGAAAAGTCTTCTCATGTGTAAAATGAGGGTCCTAATAACATATACCCCGTAGAATTATAAAAATAAGATGACATGAACTGCTTAGAACAGTGACTAATAAATATTAGATCTCAATAAATTTTAACAAGGGCAGTTTGTGGGGTCCACAAAATAATTCTGGAAGAGTCTCTTGCCTTCATAAGTAAGCTAGTCACACTACCCAGAAGCTTAGGACCTTTATGCTTTATTCTTGGAGTTCAGGAATTTCACCAGGGCCTGTCCTACCAATCTCTCACTCTCTCTCTTTTAAAAAATATTTTAGGGGCACCTGGGTGGCTCGGTTGGTTGGGCCACCGCCTTCGGCTCAGGTCATGATCCCGGCCTGGATCGAGTCCTGAGTCGGACTCCCAGCTCCATGGGGAGTCCACTTCTCCCTCTGACCTTCTCCCCTCTCATGCTCTCTCTCACTCTCTCTCTCCCTCAAATATATAAAATCTTAAAAAAAAAAAAAGATTTTATTTATTTATTTGAGAGAGAAAGGGAGTGAGCAAGAGAGAGAGAGCACATGCTGGGGGTGGGAAGTGGTGGAGGGAGAGGGAGAAGCGAGCCCAACATGGGGCTCAATCTCAAAACTCAGAGATTATGACCTGGGCTTAAGCAACTGAGCCACCCAGGTGTCCCCCAATCTGTCTTTTAATTTGTATATTTAGACTACTTACATCTACTGTAATTATTGAAATATGAGGAGTCAAGTCTGACATTTTGTTATTCATTTTGCCCCACCCCCCACCACCGCCCCAGCATTTTCTATTCCTGTTTTGCTTATTTCCCTGTAGAGTACTTGAACAATTTTTTAGAATTCCAATTTGAATTGCCTATAATGTCTTTGAGTGTATCTCTGGATAGTTTTGTGGGGTTTTTTTGTTTGTTTGTTTGTCAAAGATAAAGTTAGGCATACATAACATCACAGTTTACTGATGCTGGCATTTTACCACTTCAAGTGAAATACACATTTGGGTCCCTTTATCCTGTCTCCTTTTTAAAATAATTGTCTTAACTATTATATATGCTGAGAACATCCAATAATATTATAATTTTTGTTTCCAATACCAAACATAAATTAGAAAACTCAAGAGGAAAGTGACTTTTTTTTACCCTCTCTGTTAATCTTCCTTTATTGCTGATATTCCAAGTTTTCAGCTTGTTTTTAAATTTAATTTTATTTTTTCAGTGTTTCAGGATTCATTGTTTATGCACCACACCCAGTGCTCCATGTATATATGCTCTCCTTAAAACCCACCACCAGGCTCACCCATCCCCCCACCCCCATCAAGTTGTCAAATTTTATCCTTTTTTTTTGTTTTTGAAGAATTCCCTTTAGTCATCCTTTCAGGGGAGTTTCATGGGTCACAATTTCCCTTAGTTTTTCTTCATCTTAGTTTCTCACTTTTGTTTCTGAAGGATATTTTTACTGGATATAGAATTCTAAGTTGATGTTGATTTTCTTTCCGCACTTGAAAAATGTTGTGCCACTTCCTCTGGCCCCCATTTCAAATGAGAATTTGGCTGTCACTGGAACTGGTATTCCTCTGTAAGTCACTTGTCATTTCTCTCTGCTATCAAGATTTTTTATTTTTTGTCATTAGTTTTCAGGAGTGTAATTATGATGCCTTGATGTGAATTTCTCTGTTTCTTTGAATTTCTCCCTTCTGGAATTTGCACAACTGATCTAGACTTTGCCAAATTTTGGGAATTTTCAGCAATTATTTCTTCAATTGCTTTTCAGTCCCACTTTCTCTTCCCTGTCCTTCTGGAACTCTAATTATATGAATGTTAGATGAACTTTGTTTTCTTGTTTTCCCCAATCTATTTTCCTCTCAGTTTTTTGGATTGGGTGTATTCTATTACTCTGCCCTCAAATTCACTGATTTTTATCCTTTGTTACCACCATTCTACTATTGAGTTTTTCCAGCGAGTTTTTAAACTCCTTTTCTTGTAATTTCCAGTTACGTAATATCCATGTGGTTATTTTTCATAACATCTATTTCTTTGTAGATATTTCCTATGTTTTCATCTGAGAACTCATGATTGCTTGTTGAAGCATTTTTAGGATGGCCACTTTAAAAACATTGTCAGATAATTCCAACATCTGCAGCTTCTCCATTTCGGTGTCTGTTGACTGTCTTCCTCTCATTCAAGGTGACATTTTTCTGGTTCTTGGTATAATAAGTGATTTTTTAAATTGCATCCTGGTCCTTTTGGGTGTGATGTTATGAGATTCTGGATCTCATTTGAATTCTGTTTTGGCAGGCCTCAACTGACACTGTGCTAGTAGGGAAAGAGAACCCTGCATCGTGACCCCTGGGTGGGGATGCAAGTCCAAGTCCCCACTCCATCTCTGATGACACCACCTGGTGCAGAGTGGGAGATGTGTCTTGTGAGTTCAGGACAGGAGTGAACATCCAAGTTCTCTACTCAGCCTCCACTAAGCAGGGGTGGGAGAGTGGGAGTAGGAACGTTGTGTGAAATTTTCTACTCTGGGGTTTGGCTGGAAGCGGGTACCTGTTGTCACAAAGGCTCCTGTCTTGTTAGGCTGCCCTTTTCCATTCCTTTGGCTACAGGAATCAGACTTTTTTTGAGGTCTTTTTTTTTTTTTTTTAATCTGTACCTGTTGGCATTTCCTAGTCGTGGGTTTCTCTAGTGCCTGGTCTGGGATATATAGGATGCAAAAAGAAAACCTAGGGAATTGTTGCTACGTTGTTCTTTGAGTCCTGAGGTGCCCAGTTGGTCTGCCTTATCTCTCCATCATTTGGAATTTTCTTATGTTTGTTTTACACATAATGTCTAGAGGTTTTAGCTGTATTTAGCAGGAAGAATAGGGAGAAATGTGTTCCTCTATCTTGTCCAGAACTGGAAGTCCTAGGTATGTGATTTTATTTTATTTTATTTTTTAAAAGATTTTATTTATTTATTTGAAAGACAGAGATCACAAGTAGGCAGAGAGGCAGGCAGAGAGAGAGAGGGGAAGCAGGCTCCCCGTGGAGCAGAGAGCCCGATGTGGGGCTTGATCCCAGGACCCTGGGATCATGACCTGAGCCAAAGGCAGAGGCTTTAACCCACTGAGCCACCCAGGCGCCCCTATTTTGTTTTATTTTATGTCATTATTTAAAAAAATTTTTTTTAATTTATTTATTTGACACAGAGAGAGATCACAAGTAGGCAGAGAGGCAGGCAGAGAGAGAGGGAGAAGCAGGCTCCCCGCTGAGTAGAGAGCCCGATGCAGGGCTCGATCCCAGGACCCTGAGATCATGACCCGAGCTGATGGCAGAGGCTTAACTCACTGAGCCACCCAGGCACCCCTATTTTATATTATTTTATTGTATTTTTTTAAAGTAATCTCCACACCCAACGTGAGGCTTGAACTTACGACCCTGAGATCAAGAGTTGCGTGCTCCATTGACTGAGCCAGCCAGGTGCCCCCCTCCCCATGGTATGTGTTTTTAAATTAAGACTGGGTAGCATTCAGTGAGTCTCTTCTATTTAAAAGTTCCAGCTTTTTAAAGTCCCTAAAATTTTCTTCTATCACTTCTTTGGTAATTGCTTCACCCGCTTATTACTTTTGCTCCATTTGCTACTCTATCATGTGTCTATCTGAGTAATTACGTTTAATACTATGTGTAGATCATATGTATATTTCATCCACATTTTTAACCTTTTCACTCATAATTTCCATTTCTTTGTATTTTTGGTTTGGTACTGTGGGATTGTTCTCCTTTTTCATCTTTCAGGTTATTAAATCTATTTTCAGTGTTGTTCATTCTATTTTTCACTTCCACAATGAAAATGTTTAAATTAAGAAACTGACTTTTAAACTTCTCAAAACCATGTGTCTTCATTCTGATTCTGTCTTTCTAATCTCTACTTGAATATCCTTAAGATTCTTATTTCAAAACTTACCTTTTCTTCTTTTAAATCTGTCTCAATACGAGTCCTCTTTTCTAGCTCTTTAGCTTGGTCTTCTTCCTTCAAGCTATGGAGTCTCCTTAAATAGCCTCTAATCTGCTCTGGCCACTCATGTTGGCCCCTGGGGAAATCAGGGTACTGTCCCTCTTGGGTAGTAACAGGGCAGCAGTCATGAAAGCAAAGGAAGCCGATGCTTCTCTAGTGGCCTTGTGTTGGATGAGGCTGGTCAACTGGGCCCACCATGCTGAGGTAAGGTGGGAGAGATCTTCAGACACCCCATATGAATAGGGAAGATTGGGCTGCTATGTGCCATTGTGTAGGTTGTCTACTGTACAAGGGTACCAGCTGAGAGGATCAGCAGGACCTCAAATCCACTTGCTGAGCTGTGTACTATGGTGTGGCACTCTATCTGCTTGAAGGAAGGGAACATTTCTTTTCTTGTTTTCACAAAGGCATCTGAGGAGGGGATGCTTTTTTTCTCATCCACTGTATGGACTAGTAGTGGCCCTGGGAGGGGTAGTTTTGCCCAACTGTGACATTCCCCTCTAGGGAGACAGACCTCAGCAGAATCAGGGGTCTTCCCTCAGGGCCGTGTGCAGGAAGTAGGCAGGGGCAGTTTCTACTCACCTGAGAAAGGGTCCCACTCCGATAGGGCCAGCTGGACCTCTCAAGTGGCCCCAGAATCCAAAGGCTTCACCGTAGGCTCAGTAGCAAGGCAGGTACTTCCCAAGTTCCTGGGAGCTGGTCCTCCCACAGTTTTAAATAGTGTGGCAGAGATGGCAACCTTCACCAGCCCTGCACTGGTTCGGTCTCCCTGGGTATGTGTGACCTCTTCTTTATGTTCCAGCTCTAGGCCCTCACATCCTACCCTCTCCATTCCCCATATGTCTCACAGCATGACTTCCCTCTGTAGGGAGCCAGCTGAGAGGGGGAGTTAGTTAGAGGATACAGGCCCCCATCTTTAGAGGATTCCCCCTGGATAGTCATCCTAAAATGATTTATGAAATTTCTCCATATTATGATTCTGTTGCAACCATCTTCCTCCCCACAAGGGGAGAGCTCTCTTACCCAGGTAAACTTGGATTTGAATCCCCTTTCCAGCTGTGATCTCCTACAAATCATTTGACTTCTCTGAGCTCAGCTCAGTTTCTTCTTCTGTAAAATGGGGATAATAATGTTTGTGTTGCCTAACTCAGGAGCTATTGAGAGAATACAATGAGATGATTACTTTGGTGTTTTATAAACAGTAAAATGCTATGAAAAGTAAAGGAACTGAAGAAAGTGATGATGGTGGGATGGTGGCATCTGCCCGTTGGGCTGTGGGGGAGCCGAGCGGCAGATTCAGAGCAGAATGGAGCGTGTGTTAATCGGAACAGATGTAGTGGCAAGACCGGAGGAGGGCCATGCTAGACCCTGCCGCAACCTCAAGGGCATGCCATTGGAACTGATCTTCCAACAGCTGAACCAACAGAGAAATAGAGAATTTTCAAAAGAATTAAAAGGAAAAAGCTGCTGAAGCCACTCCTCTATTTTCAAAGCCGAACACTGAAAGATTTATCATCTGAGGAATGAGATTAAAAGCTTGTCTGACAGGAGACATAAAGAACTCAAATATTTTCAAAAAATTGTGATAATCCTTCCCAGCTCTATCCGATCCTTTCCCTCTGTTGCCAACCCTGTCATGAAGTCCATTGCCATGAATGAGAGATTAGAATATCAATTTTATCAAGAAGCAGAGGCTGTGATTAGGGAGAGGGAAAGAAATGCAAGCAGACAAGGCTGACTGGGAGAGCTGAGGAAGCAGTCCAGAAAGGAGATGTGCTTGCCACATCCCCATCCCCCACTCCTCCTAAAAAGAGTAAAAATGGGTCATCTTTAAGAACATGACTGGGGTAAGTGATCAGACACAGTTTGGAGAGTACTGGGAGATGGGGCTCTCTTCACTAATACACAGAAAATGGACTGTCTCCTCTAACTCCCTATTTGCTGTATTTTAGGGTGAGCTGGATAGTTCATTTTTAAGAAGCGAGCAGTGAATGTCCGCTTCTGTGTCCTAGAATCTTGGGAGTAAGAACATGTTGTTTTTATGTCATCGTTTCTCTCTGTAGAGCAACAGTTTACTTGTTCTCAAGAGGTAATATAATCCTCGTGATAAGCACCCAGTTTCTTTTGCAGAGAACAGCCAGACCGCTCTCTCTGGCTAGGTCACACTTTAGCTTCCTTAATCTCAAAGCATCTTTCGTTTTGGAGCTCAGGGAGCTCGGTCTATAAGGTATCATTCTCTCCTTTTCCAGCAGAGGAGGCAGAAGCTCAGAGAGGTGATGTGACTTTCTCCAAGCCACACAGCAGGATAGGGACAGAACTGGGTTCTAGAACTCTAAAGCTCTGCTTTTCTACGAGCACCTCACCACAGGTGTAGCCCTGGATCTCATACAGGGCTATTTCTAAAGGTCTACCTGCAGTACTCCAACGGTCCATGAGTCTTGGTCTCAAAGAACTCACCTTGGTCTCACCTTGGTCTCAAAGAAACTGTCTTTGTTATAGTTCAGGATTCAGTAGGTCTTGAATAGTAAAGATATGTACTTGGTTTTTGTGGTATAATAACACTTTTATAACCAAACCATTCCATTCCCCATTCAGTTGGATTTGTGTTAATACCGCTATACGTCAAAAGGCACGAGTCCATAATAGGCAGTCAATGATGTTGGATGAATGACCTTTCGGAGGCCCTTAAGGAATCGTGTCATTTTAGGTCTAAAAGAAACCTCGAAGATCGTTCGGTATCATTTCTCTTCTCCTCTGGAGCCTGAAGAGTGAGGGGACTTGGGCAAGTACCACAATGGTATTAGACTCCTTTTTTCCCCCCTCCTGTTTCCCAGACCACTGTTCATTTTTTCACCTGCACTGCTTTCATTAATTTGATACGAAGGCATTAAAATGGCCAACGAACTTATGTTCTGGTATACAAAATAGAAGTTTCTAACGTCTCCTTTAAAAATGTTACTCCCTACCAAATGACAGGGACAGGTTTAAAACCTTTTTTTTAGCCGTACGGAATTTGATCATTCCTCGGAAGAGCAGAAACTTGTCCTAAATCACTACAGACAGTAAAACTGAAATTTGAAGCAGTAAACGATTCTATTTTGGGAACAATAGATATGAAGTCAGGAAGAGTTAGGCATTCCAAGAAGGAAATTGTATAGAAAAGCTAACTATTAAGTCAGCTCTCAGAAGTGTTTGAATGCAAAGGAGATTAATACAGATAAGGGGAAGGTATGGGCACTTAGCAGATAACAAATGGCACACTCATGCCATAGAGAAAAGCAAAACTTTTAGCTGAAATGGTACTTATGGGAAATAAATCCAAACCTCAGATGTTTTAGTCAGGAAGGCTCATTAGGATGCAGCATAGCTTCTCATTATGGGTTATTACATAGTGTCACTAAAAAAAGGAGAGACATCCAAGAGGGACAAGGCGTGATCAAATAGCCATATGAGAAATTGCAGTCTTGCTGTATCTTGTTCTGTGTTAATATTGGATCATTTGATGGTATCCTGTCATCAAAAATGACTTCAGAGTGACAAAAACAGAGATTAAAAGTGATCTAGATTGAAATGACAGCTTTTAGGGTAAAGTTCTTTTGAGAATCTTCTGTATATTTTATTCATCGATTTATTTTTTCATTCAACAAATATCTATAGAGTCCTAGGAAGACAAAAATGAATAAGGTAATTGTCTTTCTCAAGGAGGCTTCGAGAAGGCAGACATGTAAATAAATTATTGTAATGCGGTGTGCTTGGTGCTTTATTTGAAAAGTAGCCCAGGCACAGCACAGCCACAAAGGAGGGGATGGGGAAGACCTCAGAGAGGAGAAGATATTTTTGAGCAGGATTTAGAGCAGGAAGAATTTGACAAGTTGTAGGAAAAGCCGGGAAAGGAGGAAGCCTCCCTGGGTTAGGCATTAGCTAACCCGGCGCGGGTGGGTTGGGGGGTGGGCAGGATTTAGAATCCTGGGTGAGGTCCAGCGCTGCTGCTGCTGGGCTTCGGAATCTTAGGTCAATGGCTTCACTGCCTGGAGCCTCAGTTTCCCTCTGTGAAAAAGCTGCCTGGGAGTCCTAGTGTGTACACTGAGCAGAGGCACGACTGAGGCTGGCTAGCTAGCAGGGAGAAACAGTGTTTTAGCTGTAGTCCCTCTTTTCGGAAGATCCCTAGGTTTTAGACAGTCTCATTATGCTCCCTGTGCAGCGGAAGACACAGAGAACTGAGGGACTGTAGAACTTGCTGGAGTCGGCACAGGTTAACGAGTGGCTGGCTGTGCTGGGGTTTGAGGAAGGGCCGTTTGGCTGGGACTGTATTTTTTAGCACTATGCTCCATGTCTTTCATTGTGTAAACTATTACGTGTAAAGCACTTAAAACGGTGCCTGGCACATAGTATTAAGTTAATAAATTGTAGCTATTTTAGGGCGCCTAGGTGGCTCAGTTGTTAAGCATCTGCCTTCGGCTCAGGTCATGATTCCAGGTCCTGGGATCCAGCTCCACATCAGGCTCCCTGCTCAGCGGGAAGCCTGCTTCTCCCTCTCCCACTCCCCCTGCTTGTGTTCCCTCTCTGTCAAGTAAATAAATAAAACCTTCAAAAAAAATTATAGCTATTTTTACTCTTGTGAAATATGTTGTGCCCTAGGATTTGGTGTGAGGTAATAGGGTGACGTCTAGATGGGGCTGTAGCTGTCAACGGGTCAGATTACTGAGGGCTTCAGGCCATGCCAAGCATTTAGGATTTTATCACAGGGTCAGGAAGAAACAATGGAGGTATCTCGAGCAGGAGAGTGACTTGTCAGATTCAGGGTTTGAAAAGATCCCTGAGGAGGAAGCATGAGGAAGATGAAACGCATGAGGAAGATGAATCGCAAATCGGCTAGACTAGAGGCATTTACTACAGCTTCACCGAGAAATGGTGAGGCTCCAGCTATGTATAAGTAAGGCCCAGGCAGCTAGCAAGATGAAGAGGAGATGCGGGTAAGAGGTGTTATGGAGACAGAGTTGACTCGACTCAGTGCCTAGGAGGGTATGAGTACCAGGAAGCAGGAAGAGTCTAGAACATTCCCCTTGTTTTGGTTTCAGGGCCACTACCATTTGAGATACAGAAGCAATGCAGAAGGGGTAATTCAGGCAAAAGTTGTGAGATTGGTTTTGGCTCTTTGGAGACTGGGGCACCTGAAGAGGATTCACGAGATGTCTGACGGGCAGTTAGGTCTCTGGGTTTGAAGCACAGAAGAAGGTCTAGGCTGAAGCCATGCATCTGCTCTGCTCAGAGAGAGAGAAGAGACAAAAGAGACCAAGAGGAGACATGAGCAACGTTTGCATGTAACCAGCCGGCAGACAAGGAAGGCTGAGGGAGAAGAGTAATCAGAATGGGAACCTGGGCAGAGAGTGGCAGGAGCCAAAAGGTGAAATTGCTTATGCATTAAAGCTCCTGAAGAGGCAGATGCTTCTGGTAGGGGCAGCTAGGAAATGGAGAGGGACAGGGCACAATTCCGTGGGAGAAATTTGTACTCACTGGACAAGAGGGGTGAGTTTTTGTTTTCCTTTCTGACAAGTGCCCTCTTCAGTCTTTGATAATCTGCATTAGGGAAAGTAATTTGGTTCTTAATCTTTATCTACAACACATCATCTTAAAAAATTAAACTCTATTTAGAGATAATTATAGATCTGCATGGAGTTGTAAGAAATAATGTGGACAGGTACAACACTGAATTTTTTAGAAGCTTACTTTATTTCCACCATGGCTTCAGAATTTTCCATTTTTTGTTCACTTTCCTGAATGATGCTTATTCTGAGGCAGAGTTTGGGACACTGTATCTACAGTGGAGGCAGGAAGCAGGAGACGGGAAGCCGACCCCAAGGAGTGAAGGGCTAACTCAGCCCATGGATCTGGGTGGCAGAGGAGCTGGGGCACTGAGAGAAGACAGATCTTTGAGGCACTGAGGGAAAAGAGATCTTGCAGGCAGCTAGGAGGCCTTCCAAAGACAAAGAGCCTCTGAAGAGAGAGGTTTTGAGTAGAAGCCTGGATTTGAAAGTAAAAGGTAGAGAGGAGGTAGGGGCCGAGTGCCTTTCTTCAGGTGGGCCAGGAATGTTCCAACTGCTACAATGCTATTTTTGGTTTTGTTTCGGTTTTTTGATGGACACCCTTATTACTATACATTTGTGCTCCATTCCATCACCAGAATGACCTAACATTCCAACCTGATGGGGCCCTTCCCTATTCAAAACTCTTCCTGTCCTGCTTCAGCTCTCAGCTCCCATCCTTCCCTCACCGGGATCCCTCTCATCTTTGGGTCTTTGCTCCTGTGGCCTCTGCCTAGAAAGCTCTCTCCACACTCCTCCCTTTGACTGGCCAACCTCCTTGGCCTTTCCCGGTTTCTGTAGAGCCGGCATGCTCGCCAGGAGGCCTTCTTCCCTCTCTCAGCCAATGCAGGTGCCCCTCCTTGGCAGCCTGGGATCACATTATTGTTAGAAAAAGTGTGTTGATTAATAGCCGTTTAGACAGTACATTCGAGAGGGCATGATAGTGCTTTATTTGAAGCTGTATCTCTCGTGTCGAACATCGTGTGGAGAAGATTCTTCAGCAAGGAGAAGAGTTCTCAGGCAGAGGCGTGAGTTTGGGTCCGATGTATAGAGAGGTGGTAGGACGGGAGCCAGAAGAGTGGTTAAGATGGCCCAGGGAGTCAGAAGGGGGCTGAGTGCACAGTCCCAGGGCACCCCAGCATTTTAGGGCTTTGGGGTTTGAGGGTTCCGCAAGGGGACCAAGAAGGAGTGGTTCGAGAGCTTCAGGAAAGCTGAGGGACCCCAGCGTTCGGGGATGAGGGCTCTAGTGCCAAAGTGGGTCCACCTCTTCCATCCTCCCGCAGCCCTCAGCTCCTTCTGCTGAGAGGAGGGCAAGTTGGGGTCATCTGCATCCCCGCCCCAGTCCCTCGTAGTTGGAGTTCTTCGAGAGGCCTTGCAGTATGACAGCCAGAGGAAGGGTGGGGTGAGAAGGAGGTCTTTCGTCGGGACTCTTCTGGATTCCAGCTCCGGCCCCACCGCCGCCGGCTGGGTGACCTTGGGGAGCTCCTTTCCTCTCTCAGCCTCAGTCTCCCCGTGGGTACTCGGCGGACGCTGCGCGCCCAGGTGGGGAGCCGCGGGAGGCCGGCGGAGGCAGGGCCCGGGTGGGAGCGGGACCGCCCACTGCGGCGGGCCGGGACCTCCGGGGCCCGCGGAGGCGGCGCGCGGGGCTCCTCCCCCGGGCCGAGGGTCGCGGCGCCGGCAGCTGGCGGCCCCGCAGCTGCAGCCTCAGCACCTGCCGCGGCCAGACGGCGCGGGCGCGGCCGGGCCCTGCGCTGCCCCCTCCGGCTGCAGCCGCGGCGCGGGAGGCGGAGCCCGAGCCGAGCCCGAGCCGAGCCGCTTGCCCGAGCCTTGCCCGCGTCCGTGCCCGCCGCCGGGCGGGGCCGCCGCTCGCCGAAAGCGTCAGCTCTCCCGGTCCGCGTCCGCGCGGGCGGCGCCTCCTCTGCAGGTAAGGGTGAGGTCCCGGCGCCGCAAAGTTTTGGGGGGGACTGACGGTCTACGCCCCGGGCCTGCGCTCCGGGAGCGGCAGGCTGCCTGTCCCTCGGCTTCCTCCGGGCCGCCCTCCGCCGTGCGCTCCGTTTGCACCGCCGGCCCCGGGTGACCCGCGCCCGCCTCCAGTCCTCGTGTTCCCATCGCTGTGGGAGGCGCGTCCGCGGGCTCGCTCAGGGCCTGCAACGGTTAAATCTCTCACAGTATCAATGTGTTGCTTAAGTTTTTGAGATCTGCATGGTGGAGTGCAAAGAGCGGCAAACCGGGAGGCGGGAGACCTGGGTTCAGGTGCGGCCACGGCCAGCGCCAACTTTATGAGTGACCTCGGACCAGCCAGCCCTGCCCCGTCTCGATGGCCACGCCTGGACTAGGATGGGTTCGCCGGCGATGGTCATCTGAAGTGCATGCCTGTGTTGCCATTTTGTGAGTCAGGGGCAACCCTGAGTGTCTCAGCTCCAGGGTTCCTTGGGGCGGGGTTGGAACCCACAGAGATCAATCTGGGCCTGGGGCCGAGGTGCGGTGTGGGGGGAGAGGTGGATCACGTCGCTAACCAGCTGCAGTTTTGGCTGAGTTATAGGGGGGTTGCTGAGCCAGTCTCTGGGAATAGAGGATGCTCCCAGAGCTAGGAGTCTGGGCCCTGGCTTCTGGTGACCCCTCTGCCATCCACTGATTGTGTGACCTTCGGCAAGTCTCCCCTCCTGGTTTTGCCGTCCCCCCCACCCCCCCACGAAGTGGGGAGGGAGGAATGTGCACTAGATGATGGTTGTGGCCCTTTCGCGGTAAAGTCTGGAGAAGTGGAATCTTCCAGGTCTCTCCATTTAGGATTAGTTTGGGTAGAGGAACTCTTTCACTAAACATCCACCCAGCACTTGCAAATCGGAGTTTAGAAAATAAAGGAGGCATTTGCGGTGTGCTTTGGGAGTCCCGAAATAGACACGGCAAGGATTGGTGAATGTTGGCCTTCCCTCCTTCAGTGCTTTGGACCATCATAAAATATTCAACAGCATAATGATTTGTTTCCAGAGTGGCTTATAGATCAGGAAGCATTTCTGTTTGTGAGTCGGTTATTTTTGTGAAAACCTCAAAATAGTTTTGGGGGGGGAAGAAGATAAGGCACTGTTGTAGGGGTCCTGACAGAGAGGCCAACATCTACTTATTTCTAAAGTGATGTTTTCCAATCAAGATGACACAGAAAATCACTCTAAATCAGGCGTTCTATAGTGGGTGTTCAACAGGGCATAGTTGGAGAGGCCTACAGTTTGGCCAAGTCCGTATTTTCCAGAATGGGTGCATTCTGGTGCAGCTGTGGCAGAACAAGCGTGAGGTAGTTAGCTGACCTCCTAGAAGGTGAGCTTTGTTCTTTTTGCCCAATCTGTCCCCCTTGGGCTGCAATTAGCGTCTCCCCAGTGTGTGGGTGAAATCCATTACTATGAAAGGGTTCTTATGGAAATGATTTTATTATTTTATTTCCTTCCTTAACTTCCTGGTTTTGAGTTTCAAGCTTTATGAAATCAGAGAACTAGTGAGAGTATGCTTTGTGACTAGGGCAGGAACATGCCGGAGTTGTGGTACATAGGTTTGCCTTTCCCCAGCTGTACTCCGTAGCTGAATTTAATTTGACCAGAGCCTTTGATGGGTCAGATGCAGCAGAATGTCCCCTGTCCTTTCCCTCTCCCTTCTTCCGGGGTTCGACAAGCACTTTCTCACCACTCCTTCAGGAGGAAACAAATAGGAAAAATACCGGTAGGCCCTCCCCTCCAGGAGCTCAGGGTCTAGTGAGGAAGAAAGAGGAAGATACTGCAGGTCATTCTGGGAGTTATTACTGGGCATCTCTGGGGACACCGAGGAGGGCACGTGGACAATGGGGAAGACTGCACCACAGAAGGTGGAAGAAAGAAGAGGATTTCAACAGGTGGTGGAAAGTGGAAAGGCCCTTTTAGGTTGAGGAACTGGTGTGAGCGAAGCTATGGGATCCGGAAAGCTCAGGAGCCAGATGGAGAACACCGGGTCGGGTGGGAGCAAGGAGAAGGCAGGTCACTTCAGAGCAGAGGACAGTGGGGAGAGGCTCAGGAGACTCCCAACTTGGGCTCGAATCTACACTGGTTTGGGGATATTGGGCTTCTGAACTTCCTTTTTGCATTTGTAAAGGGGGAATAATAATTCCAAATGCACAAGTTTAAATGAGATCATGTATAAAGTGCCTAACAGTGTTTGCACAATGATAGATATTTAATAATAGTTTCTTTTATTAGAGTGTTCACAGGCAAGCTCCGTAAGTGTTGCTAGTCGCCACTGAAGTAAATGAATGGTGCCTTTTGTTTTAGCATAGGTATTGACTTGGAACCTCACCATCGGACTGGAGGTCCTGTGCCAGGGCAATTTGTATTCGAGGTACATCCTGATTCAAGAGCAGGGGGTTTTTGTTCTTCGGGGGTGCTCAGATCAGACACTGACATCAACAACAGACAATGCCCTGTAAATACTGTTAGGTGGTGGGAGGCCATAGGGAGGTTTAATCAGAACATGCAATCCCTGCCTCCCACAAGCTTATCACTGTGTGCTCAAGGACCCAGGTGGGGGGATTTGACAGTCAGACACAGTTATAAATACATCGGCATTGTCCATGTATGCTGGGAACCATCTGCCTTAGTGTGGGTTGCTGGGGATTTATAGTACCAAGGAGGAGACCAGGATAGGAGGGTGAAGAAGGACATTGCAATACTTTATGAACCCGTGTACACCATGAGGCAGCCGTAATACTGTCCTGCATTTGTTCATGCAACACTTACTCATAGAACACCTTCTCTGTGCCAGGCAACCATTCTAGGTGCTGCAGGAACACACTGGAACCAAAGAGAAGATCCCTGCCATCCTGGAGTTTATATTCTAGAGGGAGAAACATCATGAACGAGTAAACCCGTAAATAATTACTGGCTGGCTAAGAGCTGAGAAGGAAATGAGCGGGGTAAAGTGAGAGAAGGTGCTGGGGGTGGTCGGGGAAGGCCTGCCTGAGTCAGTGGGAGCTGAAGGAGAGAAAGCGCCAATCGGGACTAGAGCTGGGGGGCAGGAGCGGGGTGCAGTCCAGGTCAGTAAGAAGCTGTGCAGCTTTGGCGTGAGAATGCAGACTCTGGGCCACAGCGTCTGGATTTGAATATCGGCCCCATTGACAATTAAGTTTATTCCACTGTCAGGTTATTTCATCTCCTGGGTTTCAGTTTCTTCCCCATAAACTGGGCATAATAACCCTACTTGATAGAGTTGTTTGGGAGTTAAATGAATTGATATATGTAATGTACTTGAAATCATGCCAGGTATGTAGCAAGCACCAAGTAAAAGTTAAATTAAGAGGGTGGGGTGACGGCGAAAGAGGGAACAGCAAATGCAAAGGCCCGGAGGCCTGAAAGGCTTTGTGTGTTCTACCACCAGACAGGCTGTGTGTGTGGATATTATCCCCATAGTTATTGGGAGACACCAGAGCAGGTTCTCTGCTCCTTCAGTACAAAACTAGGTTTTAGGAGTCCTGAAAAGAGGAACATCCAGCCACAGTACCCTTCCCTGCTAGGTCAGGCCCAGAGTGGCGTGGTGAGCTGCTGCCCACTTTGGGAACATCCCGCTGTAGACCCACTTCTTTAAGATCTCTTTCCCTCCCTCCCTTCATCTCTCCTTTTCTTGCCCTCCCGCTCCTGCCCCTTCCTCCTTTCCTCTCTGTCCCTCTCTCCCTCACCTCTTCTCCCTTCCCCCATCTCTTCTCACTGCAAGCCATGAAGAGTAGAGCCCCTGGAATGCTCACTGATGTGCAAAGTGGAAATATGCCTAGTGTCACCAAAGCTAGCCTTGCCCTCTGGCGAACATCCTCCCACTCCCACGCTGGAAATTCCATGGCACTGTGGGGGGTGGGAGGCGGTGGGCACCACATAGTCACCTACTACCTTACTCTCTCCCTTGATCCCTCTTGGCTGAAATCCTGTCACTCACCAAGTCCTGTCATTTTTACTTGCAAAACTTCTCTCAAACATGTCCCCATATGTCCATTCTCTCTCTGAACATCAGCCCTCTGTTTTGTGTAATGTATGGCCTAGAGACCTGCAGTGGGTCTCCTGTGGATGGATAATGAAGTCCAGGGTCCTCAGGCTGGCGGACATGATGGGCTGTCTCCATCAGTTCTCTCCATCCGCCCCCCCTCACTGTGTCCTCCACACTTAATCCCTCCAGTGTTTGCCTCTCCATCTGGCCCCTCTGCCTGCACGTACCTCAGCCCTGGTGGTCATGCCCACGCCTGAGGGCCCAGCTCAAACCCTGTTTGCCCTAGCAGCTGTCTTCCGGACCCCCTCATCCCAGGGTTCTCATCTTCCCCTGAGCTCCTGCTGCTTTCAGTACTGCTCATAGGGAAGCCATCACCATCAACCGTGGAGGATTTTGTGTGCGGTCAGTTTCACTTGTGGCCATGGCCTTGAGAAGTCCCTGGAAGGCCAGACACAATGTCCCTTTGACGTCTGCCCCACAGCCCTTCTCACAGAGCCTAGCCCCAGTGCAAGCTTGATACGTGTTTTCTGTAATGGACTGATGAAAGCCTGTGATTTCCCTGAGATCTGAAATGGTTTTGAGTCATGCCAGAAACAGGATGCTGATGCTCAGGGCTTGGGGGTCCCCAGCTGAACTCACTTGAGACATTCGGATGCCTTGAAATGTAGGTCTTTCTTTCGATGAAGAGGTGATGTCACTTCAAACGTGAGTCTGAATTTTGAATTTAGCTTTCCAATATGGCCTATTTTTAATTGATATACTATGTAAAAAATGAACCTCCAAGCTAGATAAACTTATCAATAATTATTTATATCATAAAAGGATGTTTTACCTTACCGAAAGGTCTGGTATGGAAAGCTTTCAAATACCAAACATGACCATGAACTTAACACCATTCAGTATATAAAATTTTGATTTATGCACAGCTGTTGTAGCCATACGTCTACTATAGTCTAAGATACGCACCAAACTTAATATGCATTCATAGAAGAATAATGCTGTCTTTGGGTAACTACAGATTAAATTATGCAACCCTGCAAATATGAGTGTTTTTTTTTTTTTTTTAAATAATGAACTATCTGCCTGAAGGACAATGGAAAGCCCTATTTGGTGCTTGGCCACCTGGTGTGAGGGCAGTAACCATTAATTTCACTGAAGTGACCCAGTATTTTCAGGGACCTGCCTGATGTTTGGAGACCCTTTTGCCAGTGGTTAGAAGTGGTTTGGGCTTCCAATCATTTCACAAGCTGGCTGATAAGTGATGTGTGTACTTAACACTGGTACTTTTTTAGAAAAAGTTGGTGGAGGGGGGAAGACACTAATTACAAGCTAATCTAAAAATATGAAATATGGCAAATCTAAAAATATGAAAGTCTATTGCTTTGACCTCTCTTGAGGAGTGATCTGAGAAGCTCAGCCATTTCAGTGAAAGGGTAACATGGCAAATTTTCAAAATCCTGAACGGAAAGAGCTTCAGAGGAATTCATCCGGATGTAACAGTGCTTAGTTCTCTGAGATTTTGACTTAAGAGAAGACAGATGTGAGGCAGACGAGACATGCTGGCTTCCTGTCCTCTGAGTATCCAGCATGTAGGGTGTACGCTAGCACTTGTTACAACCAGCGATAACCATACCCCTCCCCCCCCCAAAACCCCCTCCAAAACTAAGTTTTGAGCGGTAACATAGGTAAGCTTCTGTGGTACTGCTTTGTTGTTTTCTTTGTTCCAAATGTAGAATTCAGAAGAATGCAAAAGGAAAAGCAGTTATGAAAATAAACATGGAGTCTCTGTTCTTTCTGGTTTTCTCTGGAGAAGGACATCAAGCCCAAAGCTCCCTTGGTACAGGGACATAAGCTTTTGGCTTCTGGTCAGGTTAAAGGGTGATATCCATATGGACATACATGCTTTCCCTCTTTCTTCTTCTGCTGGGTGTCAGAGACATTTGTATACAGGAGCAGGAAGAATTATTTCTTTTCTGAGCTCATTTCTGGATGGTAGCAGTATTTAGTTTTTTGTTTCTACAAAGGCTGTGTAATAAGTTCCTTAGTTAGAGCACTCCCCATCTCTATGCCAAAACCCCAGACGCATGAGAAATATTGTACAGGATATTTTAACCAACAGTCATAGACCTCCAAACAGAGTTGCCAACTCCGGAGATGATCAGCTATAGCCTTTTCTGGTGCAGGAATTCCCCTAGCACACCCAGCCTCTTTCTGCTTGGACCTGCCAATCCCCGAGGCGTTTCTCTCCCATTGTCAGTTGGCTCTGATTATTAGAAGGTTCTTCATTATGTTGAACTAGACTCTCTCTCCATGCTGTGGCTGCTCCATTGGCCTCGATTCTGCCCTTTGAAGCCCCACATAGAAATCCATCTCTTCTTCCCCATGATGGCCGTTTAAGCCCTTTGGACAAAGACAGGTCCCCGAGGCTTCACTTCTTAAATCAGAACATCCCGTTTATCCAGTCCCCTGAAAAAGACAGAGCAAAGAATTGGACACAATGGCCATGCGGGTGAGTCTGACCAGCGTGGAAGGGAGCAAGACCGTGACGACCTCCCTTCAGAGTGTTTTTTTTTTTTTGCAATCAGCACAACTTGAGACCTGGTTAGGTTCCCCGTGGACACCCCCTCGAGTTTGCTGGGGAACCGCATGCATGCTGGTGGGATGTAGAGGAGAGTGTCCGGGACTAGTGGCTGATGTAGAATGGCGCTGGGTGAGGCAGCTCCCTCTCTGGGACCCAGATCCCTCATCAGTCATAACTTCTCAGGCACTGTATTAGTCTCCTGTGGCTGCAGTCACAGATCACAGCAGCCTCGGCTGAAAACAACAGACGTGTGTTCTGGAGTCCAGAAGTGAAGTCAAGGGGTCAGCAGGGCTGCACCCCCTCGGAAGGCTCTAAGGAGGGATTTTTTTCTCTGCCTCTTCCAGCTTCTGGTGGCCGCCGGCGTTCCTTGACTTGCGGCCAGTCGCTGCCAGCTCTGCCTCCCTAGTCCCATGGCCTCGTTCTGTCTGTGTCAAATCTCCTCCTGCCTCACTCTTATAAGGACCCTTGTCATTGCATTTAGGGCCCACCTGGATAAACCATTCTAAGCTCCTCACCAAGACCCTTCACTTACTTTTATCTGCAAAGATCCTTTTGCCAGTTAAGGTAACATTTATGGATTCTGGAATTGGGGTGTGGACATGGTTCTCAGGGGGCCACCATTCAGGCTTTGGCTTCCTACTTTCTCTCCTTATATGACTGTCTTCTCTGGCCTGTATTCGAACCCAGCTATCCAGGGTCCCCAGCCTCAGGTTTTCATTCTGCAGGTTTCACGTGTCTTCCTTTCTTCAGGATGGTGGCTGCCGCTCTGTGGGGCTGTGTCCTGCACGTGTGGCCAGTCTTTCTGGTCCTTCGGTCCTCACTGGCAGGCCCTGGCTGGTCAGTGGAGTTTTTATCAATGGGAAGGAGAAGCTGTGGCTGTTAAAATATTCATGACCAGTTCTTAGACTTAGGGGAGATCCCGTAGTGAACGTGCTCTGGATAGAGAAGGGACTCAGAGAGGAAGAGCCAATGTCCTTCCATCTTCCCTCCAATTCAGTCCGAGATTGGCTCATTAAACTTGAGGCAAACTATTTACATTCTCAGCACCCAAGTACATCTCTCTTTCCGCGAAAGAACAGGAAATATGTCTTCGCAGCTTTCGGAGTGTGTTGCAGCATGATCGTTTTTAGGTAGCCTGTCTTGGAAGGTCACGGCCCTTTACCTGGAGTCTTAAGTCACTGCGGGCTGATGGGGCATGCAAATGCAATGCCAGTAAAATAGGCTTTTCTCCGAAGAGGATCACTTTGTTTGCAGCCAACATGCTAGAGGGCCAAAAAGGCCTAGGGCAGGCAGGATTGTTGGGTCTGGAGAAGCTGGTGCTGGAGCTGAGGAGAAGCCACAGGAGGACGGCGGCCCAAGGGGGGGTCTAGCCCTGAGCACCTCCAGGCTCTGCTCGGGGTTCACACCTGCCCAGAGCGTCCTCCTTCACTGCTGCTCCTGTCAGTTCTGTGTGCTTTGCTGAGAAAGGTGTGTACAGGGATGGGGGCAGGAAGAAGTGGGGATGAGGGAGGAGACCGATGACTCAAACAGCCCTGCCCCGCCTGCAGCCAGCAGCAAGTCAGTGGAGGGCAGGGTGCTGTGTGGTGCAGAGACTCATGGGAGCCCTGGCAAGGGCTGGCCATGCCTTGGGTGAAATCCAGGAAGGTTTCCAGGAGGGACTGGCATAGAGCAGTGCACTGAAAGTACCCTCAGTCGTGTCCCCCCTCCCCTAGGACTCCAGATTGCCCCGCTCCTGGGTCATCCAACCAGACCTGACCTGGAAAAATTTCCAGTTTGAAAAGGACCTTCAGGATCAGCTAGTGGGGCAGCTGTTCCAACTTCACTGCTTGGAGCTCTAGGGGCAGGGGTGGGGGAACAGTTCAGAGAACTCGGCTTCTTATTTTGCTTGCTGTGTTTAAAGAATAGTGATTTCCCATTTTGACAAGGCTGGAGCTAGCCGCCTAGAAATATCCTTACATCAAAATGCCCTGCTTGGTCTTGGAAGCCTTTTCTAGGCTGGAGGGGCCCCTCCCCCGAGGTGCTGAGGGGTGGTTCCCTGTAACCTGCCTCACTTAACTGTGAGCCTCTACTAGGCAGGGGTCGAGCCTGGTTCAGTCCAGAGCCCAGCAGACGGCCCGGTCCTGGGTGCAGGCTTGGTAAATGGTGCTGACTGATGAAATGAGATATATGGTTATGATGGCTGTCTGCCTTGCCTCTGGCTCCGGCTGCCCTCAGTGCTCTTTCCAGGCACTGGTGGTACGCTGCCTATGGCCTGGCTTCTAGGGTTCTCTGTCTCATACCTGCTTCTGCCTGTCAGCTGGGTACTAGCGAGGGCTGGTGCCTGTTCTCTGTGCTTTCAGGGGCCAGGGAGGATGCAGACCTAAACTTTAGGCTCCAGAGGTGCTGTCTGGGGTCCTGGGTCATGGGTAAGGCCACCTGTAAACTTGGTCACTCAGTCTACCTGGCTCTTCCTTGCTACCCCTATAGCCTCAGGACCAGAATCAGAGAGGCAGTGGGAGCAGAGGCAAAGTCCTGGGGCTTTTGACTCCATCAGACCTGGGCTTGCTAGCTGTGTGAACTGAGGCACATAACTTACTTGCTTATTCCGTTGATGATCTGTGAGTGGTTACACTTAGCGAAGACACGAGGAAGATACAACCACTGTCTTCTACCTATCCGTGATAAATATTCAATAAAGGTTAATTTCCTTTTTATGTTATCCGAAGGGCTATCAAGAAGAGAGACAATTTTATGGGTTAGAGGCTGTCTGAAGCCAAACTTTGTTTTCCCCCATCCTTTCCAAATTCCGTCAAGCCCTCAGCAGCCTCCTAATTCCTCAAGCAGTGCTAACATCTTTGATTTCTTTCTCTCTGCTACCTACTAATTATTATCAGCTCTCTGTGTATATTTGAAGAGGTTGCTTCCCCTGTCTGGGCCTCAGGTTTTTGTTTTTGTTTTTGTTTTTATCTGTAGACTCGGTTATTTCTAAAACATTTAATAGCCCCTGCACTGCATTTAATTCCACAACACAACTCAATTTCACATAGAGCAACCACTATGTGAAGGGTGAATGTTCTAGGCCCCAGGGCACATAGGAATGGAGAAAGTCGTCAGTCTTGTAGAGGTCACAGCCCAGTGTGGAGACAAACAAGCGAAGCTGTGTGATTAAAAACTCTGAAAGGGGATGAATCCAGAGCTGGGGGATTCCAAACCAGAACAGGGAGAAACTAGTCACTTGAGCAATGTATGGGCTCTTTGCCCTCAGGGAAGAATTATCTAGAAATGTTTGCTGCTGGCATGAAAGCATTAATGATGGAGCCGGGTGGCATTAGAATTTTCGCTTTGAATTGGAATTATCAGATGGAAAATCCCAGCACAGATAGCATGGATTAGGGGCCTTATTTCCTCTCTTCCTCTGGCTTTCCTGAAAAGAAGAAACCCAAATCTCCAGAATATATTGACCTTTATGCACAGAAGCTCTTGGGGTATGCAGTGTCGTTTAACAAGGACCGTTTTTGTGTGCCTGAGAAATGTCTAAGCAGATGCAGAATTACATGCCTAAAGAGAATTAATCTATTTTTTTTTTTTGTCATGATTGTGTTCAGAAGCTAATTTTCAAGGACGGTTTCAATTTTCCCAGCTGTCTGGATGATGTGAGAAGCACACAATCAGTGCACTCCCATCTCTTCTCCTATATTTATTCTGCCCCATTTAATCTGATTAGATTCTATAAGCTTTTATTGATTGCCTATTATAAGTTAAGCCCAGTGTTGAAAGGCTATGGGTATGACAGACTATATCACTATCCAGAAGTTTCTTTCCTAGCTGGACTGATACGACTTATGCCCAGGAGTCAGCAAACAGAGCCATCTATTCATTGCGGATTGCTGAGTACATTGGTGTGAGTGCCAAGATTTGGCTCCAGGCAGAGAGGTCTGGGAGAAGGATGATGAGGATGGTTCTCAAGAAGGTTTTTGGAGGCGTCTGCATTGGAGATGGGCCAATGATTGCCAGCTGAGTCAAGGTGCAGGGAAATGAACAGGTTGGCAGGTGAATTCAGCAAGAGCCAACTTTTCATTCTCATCCTCAGCCTCTCATTCTCATGTCATAAGAATGGAAATAACACCCAGGTGGCCAACAGACATATGAAAAGATGCTCCACGTCACTCATCATCAGGGAAATGCAAATCAAAACTACAGTGAGCTACCACCTCACACCTGTCGGAATGGCTAAAATTAAGAACACAAGAAACACGTGTTGATGAGGATGGAGAGAGAAAGAGAGAGAGGGGAACCCTCTTGCACTGTTGGTGGTAATGCGAACTGGTGCAGCCACTGTGGAAAACAGCATGGAGGGTCCTCAAAAAGTTAAAAATAGAATTATCCAGCAATTATACTCCTGGGTATTTATCCCCCAGAATGCAAAAACACTAATTCAGAGGGGCACATGCACCCGTATGTTTATAGTAACATTATTTACCATAACCAAGATATGGAAGCAGCCCAAGTGTCCATCTGTAGATGAATGGATTAAAGATGGATATGTACACAAGGGAATATTACTCAGCCATAAAAAGAATGAAATCTCGCCATTGCAATGACATGTTTGGAGCTAGAGAGTATAATGCTAAGCAAAATAGGTCAGTTGGAGAAGGATGAATATCATATAATTTCATTCATATGTGGAATTTAAGAAACAAAACAGGGGAGCCTGGATTGCTCAGTCAGTTAAGCAACTGCCTTTTGCTGAGGTCATGATCCCAGGGTCCTGGGACTGAGCCCTGAGTTGGACTCCCTGCTTAGCTGGGAGGCTGCTTCTCCTTCTGCCCCTTTCCCCACTCCACTCATGCTCTCTCTCTTTCTCTCCCTCAAGTAAATAAATAAAATATTTTAAAAAAAGAAAACAAATGAACAAAGGAAAAAAGAGAGAGAGAGAAACCAAGAAACAGATGCTTAACTATAGAGAACAAATTAATGGTTATCAGAGGGGAGGTGGGTGGGGAGATGGGTGAAATAGGTGATGGGGACTAAGGAGTGCACTTGTGATGAGCACTGGGTGATGTTTAGAACTGCTGAGTCACTGTATCGTGTGCTTGAAACTACTGTGTTATATTAGTATGTTAACTCTACCAGAATTTTTAAAAAACGAATGAAAGTATTCCTTTTTCATACATGATGCTTCAGCAGGCCTCAGGATCTTTGCTCATGCTATTCCCTTTGCCACGCCTGTTTTTCCCTTCATCTATAAGGGATAGATAAGACCATAAGACCATAAGACCATAAGACCACCAAGGTGGGGTAGGGGAAACAACCTAACAACCTTTGGAGAGGGAATAGGATATTGGGTTTCTAATGAGTACAGTGCACACAGGGGAAAAAAAAAACAACTCTGGGAAAAAAACACTGTAGACACAGAACATTTGAGGAAAAAAATCTGCCTCCAGAGTGATCAAAGAGGACAACAACCCAAATGAGGGCAACAGTCCCTTTATAAACTTACTAAGGTAGGGGTCAGTGAGCAATTCAGGGAGGTAGCTCTTCCACTGACTGAGGGAGTGAGCCTGCAATAGCCCTTCTGAACGGCAATCTGGCTAGACCTAGAGTTGTAAAAACTTGTGCAGTTTTTCACCCAGCAGTGCCACTTAGGAATTTATCCTAAGAGAATAATCAGCGGCGTATATGCGATGATGTATCTCAACATTGTGATGCAGACTTCGCTAAAACAGACTAAATGCCCTGCAATAAAGGGTTAGCTTTAAATACTTCATTCCTATCAAATACGATATCTGAATTAATGTTGTACAATCATAAAGACATAGGTAAATGTTTAAGTGGTATTGTTCCAGGAAAAAAAAAATCGGGCTATAAACCGGCATATATGGAAAGTTCCCAATCATGTTGAAAATGTGTATTTTCACACAAAGAGGCTGGAAGGGTAATTAGCAACGTGTAGAAGGTAGCAGATAGTTTTTATTTCCTTCTTTCCAAAAAAGAAGAATATCAAAATTTTCTACCAGACACATGTATTACTTTTATAATGGTGGGGGGATGAGGAGTATTTGGGAAGAAGAGAGAAGCTACTGGAGGGTATTGTTGGAGCATCAGGGCATTGAGAGCAAGATGGGTGCATCGTTTATCTTGCAAATACCAGACAGGTAGTGTTTTCATAAGGAAGAGTGGTCTTGGGTCCATTTGTGTGAGTGTATTTATAGACGTGAAAGCTTTGGGGGAAGGAAATTGATTGATTTTTTTTCCCCTTGAACTTTTGAAATTATTCTTTCCACTCCATTTGTAATTGAGCCCGTGGAGGTATTCTTACTTCTTCCTCTCTTGGGCACTGCATCAGACCTAAAAATGTCAGCTGGCGTAGGATGTGGGTTTTGCCAAAGTGACCCCCCTTGAAATCTTCACGGGACTCTCTCAAGTGCTTAAAATTGGGGTCCTGAGGAAGACCACCTTCCGAAATCTGTCATGCTCTTCTGCCTGGTTTTGCCCCTGCGCTCTGGCAACCCCGGATAACGGGTCAGAAACTGGCCTGGAGTCACTGGGATCGAGGTCCCCAGCAGCCCCAGGTAAGGGGCTCAGGGAGAGGCACGTGCATCGGGTGCTGTCTGTTGGAAAGGTTGATGTGGAGGCCAATCTGGCATCACCTTATCCTGGGGACGTAACATTAGTCTGCAGAAAAAGAGATCAGAGCTGGGTAGAGTCTCTTTAAATATTAATAATAGTGATGCCTTTTGCCACACATCTCCAAAGAGCTCGGAGCAGTGCAGACATTACCTCATCATTAATTTTCAGTGTTCTTGGGTGAGAAGCTGATGGCAACTATTATGGTCTCCATTCGGGGCAGAACGTAGCAAACGCTTCAGATAGTGGAGCTGAAGTCAGGAGTGGTTCTGACCAAACACTGACTGATAAAAAGATTCGAGACATTTTGGGTCAATATAATGTTCTTCTACAGTTGTACATTTCACACACATGAACTTGCCTTCCCGCATTTTGTTCCACGGCATTAATGAGGGTCTACTGTGAGCAAGGTGCAGTGCTGAGCACTGTGGTTGGCGGTGAAGTTTAATCTCCTTATTCCCATGCTTTAGGCCTTCGGTGATGGGGCTTCTACCTGCCGGTCCCACCCTATGTCCCTCAACCCTTGGTCTCCCACATTCCTCTTCCTGGTCTTCAGGGTCTCCTCATGCCTTCTCCACTTCCGTGCCCTTATCTGGGCCCTTCTCCCCAGCCCTGCCGGTGTCCCTGTCCTATCCTTCATGGCCTGCCCGACAAAGCCTGCCCTGACACCACCCCACTGTATCCACGGCCGGACGTGAGCTCCAACACCAAACATGGCCAGCCCCTCTGCTGTGGCCCTTACTAATCTCTCCTTGGTATTTTAGTGATTTCCTGCTCTTGGACATTCATGACTGGACAAGAGATGGTCCGGTCCATCCTTGTGTCTCTCTCAATGACTTGCCCCCATTAGAGATGCAAGTACTCATTGGACAAAGGAGTGAAACTGGCGGGGTGGGGGAGGTGCAGAGGACCAGGGGCAACGGAGGAACCCCGCTGGGCCTGCCCCCTCCTCTGGTGCCGATCCCCAAGGCTCCTGGTGGCCTATAGGCCTGTTCTGTCCTCTCAGCACCCACATCCCGTTCCACCCCATCCTTGTGGTTGAAAGTCATTCTCTCCACGGTATTCTGGAGAAACAGAGGGAAAGAGGGACGTGAGGTGGTCTTGAGCAGGTGCCCTCTCTGCTTCTGTCTTCGTGGATCTCTGGTGTGCAAGGCCTCCTCCTGCTGGGAGGGCTCTCTCCAGAGCCAGCTCCAGGCTGGGACCGCCACGTGCTCCACCTGCGGCGGGTTGTGTGAGGCCGGACAGGTCATTTAATCTTCCCGTGGTGTCATTCCCCCATCTGTTGAGGGGGGATAATGTGTTTGAGGGTGACCTACTCCGCGGGAGGCTTATCGACTTAATGCCGAGCTGTTCACTTTAACCCGAGGCTGCTGGGCAGACCCGGCAGGCCGGCCGGTGCGGACTCAGCGCTGCAGCCTCGCAGTGGCCCGTGGCCGCCTCGGGACACCTCGGGTGTCACGTTCTCTGTGGCCCGTGGCCCAGCGGCAGCCAGGTTGCTGTCGGCGACGTGTAGGCTCTCCTCCTTGGGCCGGTTCAGGTGGCGGAGGTGAAGAGATGAGAGTGGCATCTGGAGGGCTTCTGGGGCTGTGCTGCTAAAGGGGGAGAGGCCAGAGCCCCGTGGGGGGCACGGCTGGGGCTGCCCAGGATCCACGGGAGAGTGGGTGCCGGGCCACTGGGGGACCATCTGACTTGGCCTCATGGCTCAGTGATCCACTTTACTTGGGCTCATTCACAGGCGATGGGAAGGTCGTTGGATACTCACCTTGTGGCTATGATCTCCCGGAAGGGGCCTTTTCTCTTTAAAAAGAGATGTGAGGAGGCGCCTGGGTGGCTCAGTGGTTAAGCTTCTGCCTTCAGCTCAGGTCATGATCCCGGGGTCCTGGGATCGAGCCCCACATCGAGCCCTGGGGCTCCGTGCTCAGCAGGAAGTCTGCTTCTTCCTCTCCCACTCCCCCTGCTTGTGTTCCCTTTCTCACTGTCTCTCTCTCTCTCTGTCAAATAAATAAATGAAATATTTTTTAAAAATTAAAAATGAAAATAAAAATAGTTGTGCGCTAGGAGTCCCAGGAGCAGCGTGGGGAAGAGGGGAAGTGCCAGTGCGGGGAAGAGCGGCCGATTTCTCTCCTTGGACGACTCCCCTCAGCTCTGCTCCACTGGTGAGTTGTGTTCTCCTTCTGGAACACGTCCTGCTTTCTCTAGATGGTTTATAGAAAGGGAGCTTGTTGTTTTATTTGAATTGTATTTTTTTACTGTATATTTTAAAATCTGTTTCTATGGTATATTCTTGAGCATTTATTCCTTGTGAAACCTGTTTAAGTGAAGGTTCTATCAGTCTCCGTAATTGCAATTTATTATGGGTTCTTCTCCAATTTAACTGTTAATTTTTTCCTCATGTTTTCAGTTTCCAAGTTGCAGTGTTTTTTCAGCATTTTCTACAGAGATGGCATAATATTTGGTTTTGAAACTAAATTGCCAACAGGTTTTCAAATTTGTGAGATCATGGGATGTAAGACCTGACCCTGGACATTGTTCAGGCTGAGCCTCTCTGAGGTTCTGATGGTGCAGTAATGTCCTGAGAGGGTAGCGAGCGCTCATGGCTACCCAGCTAACCAAAGACTAAGTCAGGACTCGAACCCAGGTCTCCTAACTCCCTTGTCCCTAACTCTCCAGTCTACCTTATAGCATTTAGTGTTTGAATTACAAGTGAGAAGGAAAAAAAAAATCACTGTATGATTTTGTTTTTCCGTGCACTTTAATCTGATTAAAAATGAATTTTCTAGCTTCAGAAATGCCTGTGTTGAGGGGCACCTGGGTGGCTCAGTTGGTTTAAGCATTTGCCTTTGGCTCAGATCATAAATGATACCAGGGTTCTAGGATCAGAACCCCCTCTCCCCCCCAGTTTCCAACTCCCTGTTCAGTGGAGAGGCTGCTTCTCCCTCTACTCCTCCTCTTTCTTTCTCTTCCCCTCATCCCCATGCACTCTCTCTCTAATAAAATCTTAAAAAAAAAAAAATGGGATGCCTGTGTTATATACCACAGTTAGTCCTCCTACCTGGATTCATTTGCCCGTCTGCAAGGAGGATCCTTAAAGTGTGGTCCCTATCAGCATTACCTGGAGCTTGTTAGATATGCAAAAGCTGAGCCCCACCCCAACCTACAGACACAGAAACTCCAGGCCTGGGGCCCTTCTGTGTTGTAACAAGAACCCCCGCCTGGCGGACTTAAACCCCCCCTCCTCTGCAGGAACGTGCTGGGATCTTGTGGATTTCGTGCTGTCCTCGCTGAAGAAAGAGCTTCTCTCTTGCTGCTGCCAGTTTTTGATGATCATTCCCCTTCCTTCCTTCTGCACAACCCACAAGCACACGCTCACCCACACACACCCTGCAGGAGTGAAAGATCTGTGGGTAAATAATGATAGTAAATAGGAGATTTCAGTAGAAATGGGTTTGTTGACCAAATGTCCCAAACACTGGATGGAGTTTGTACATTTCCAGACTTGCTAGCTCTCTAAGCGCCCTGATAAATTCGGCTGTGGCTGACCATATTGTACTGTTTTCTTCCATTTGTTACTTTAGTCATTCAAAAATCTTAGTGCCTTCTGTTTGCATGACATATGTTCGATGTGAGGGGAAAATGTATTTGGGTTTAGAGTTTATCAGGAGGTAGAGAGTATGTTCAGAAATAGCGGTAAGACAAGCCAGCTGGGGATAACGACATGAGAATCATCTGTAGTGAAAGGATGTGGAAGCCTAGAGATGGCGGGCAGGTGTGGTGGAGGAGGGCATCATGGAAGACGTCATGGAGGAGGTAGCATTGGAGTGAGTCTCACAGGGAGGCGGGGGTTTGACATGGGGAGTTTGGGGGTAGGTAAAGGACATTCTGGGCAGAGGTGGGAAAAGATAAAGGCATGGCAGGGGCTGTCAGTTCATGTTTTGGGACCAGGGGTTATTTGAAGGTGATTCGAAGGAAAAGAGGCTGTTCAACTAGGTCAGTGCCAAAAGGAGAAGGATCTTCAAACACCCACTTAGGAGTTTGTTCTTTATCCTGAAGGCAATGGGGAGCCATTGAAGGGTTTTGAATGAGGGCAAGGCATGAGCAGAGCTGTGCTTTTAGTAACATTAATCTGCCATCGGAGTATGAGTTAGGAGGTGAAGGGGGTGAAGGGGAAGTGGGGAGGCTTTGTTTTTATTTTGTAACTGTTTTGCGGCAGTATGTTGATACATTGAACCATCATCTTAATGTTTAATTAGGAGGTAATTGCTTTTCTTAGGGTGGTCATTGGATTTTGATATAAGCTTCCAGGGCCTAGATTATTGTCCAGGGGAGCACAGTTCTAACTCCATAATGAGGAATCTGCAAGAAAATAGAAATGGCTAAATGAAAAGGCTTTATAGAAACTTCCAGAACTAACTCCTTCCTTCCTTGTTTTTCGTTTCTAACATTTCTTTCAAACAAAAAGTGTTTGTATTCATTTTACTCAGTAATGGCCTGGTAATGTCAGGTCACATAAAATCTAAACAGCAAGCACCTGCAATGTAGCTCGCTCTTGCTCCTTCCTCCTCTGCCTCCAAAGCTGTTTTCCCTCTCAGTCGTGGACTGATTTTGTCAAAGCACCTGAGCCTCACTCATTTCCCAAGGATCTGCCTTCTTCCGGTGGTGGCTCCAGTGGGAATAGTTGTAGCAGACTGGGATGTCATGAAGTTACAGACGTGCCGTGATTTCTAGTATTTGTCGTGTAGAGAAGACTCTGTTGCTGGTTTCAGAAGGGCGGTATTTCTGGGGCCGGGGCTTTGGCTGGCCTGCTGTGTTGGTTTCAGTCATTGAGCCAGTATTCATGAAACATCGATTAAATACGGAAGACTCCTGGTGACTCAGACCCCCCCAGGCCCTGCTCGCAAGGATGTTCCATTCCCGCAAGGGATATACATAAATAGTCAAAGATAGTTTTGAGAGAGGGAAACTATGGACCAGCAGACAAGCCATGGAGAGAAGAGCTTACTGGCAATGACAGCGACCTGAGCAAAGCCTCAGTGGCAAGAACAAAAGGGAAGAGGGTCCACGGGGCTGGAGCTCCCTGGGAGGTGGAGCACAGGGAGCTGGAGGACAGTGAAGAGGCTGGAGAGCCGAGTGGGGCAGCCTTGAAGGTCTCTAAAAAGCACCAATCTGTGAAAATAGTTGCTACCGTTTAGAGAATCCTTCTCACCAGGCACTGTTGTAAGTGGTTTCCACGCATTAACTCAGTCCTCACAACAAGCTTGTTCCCCACTGGGAAGACTGAGGTACCAAGGGGTTGAGGAGTAGATCTAGTAAGTGAGAGAGCGGCGATCTGAGCCAGCAGGACTGGCTCCAGAGTTGCACTGAAGACCCTAATCAGTTATCCTAAAAGTTACAGGGTGACATCATAGGGTTTGAGGCAGCGGCGGAATTGCATCTTAGAAAAATTATGTGGGACACCTGGGTGGCTTAGTTGGTTAAGTAGCCACCTCTTGGTTTAGGCTCAGGTCATGATCTCAGGGTCCTGGGATCTAGCCCTGAGTCAGGCTCTCCGCTCAGAGGGGAGTCTGCCAGAGGATTCTCTCTGCCTCTGCCCCTCCCCCTTCATGCTTGCTCAACCTCTCTCTATCTCTTTCTCTCTGAAATAAATAAATCTTAAAAAGAGATTGCGTTGTGGTGTGGAAATGGCTTGGCAGGAGAGCAAGACGGAAGCACAGAGAGCAGGTGCTCTGTTACCCATGTAAGAGACCATGTAAGAGACCACATAAGAGCCTGAATGTGTGTGATGGCAGCAGAGGTGGCAGAAGTGGAAATGCGGGAGATGTGGGGGCAGCCACAGCAGCAGGGGCTGGAGAGTGGTTGGGTTTGAAGGGACAGTACAAAGGCTCTCAGACCAAAAATGCCCTGGTTCTGGGCTGGAGAAATGGGGTGTTCATGGTGCTCCTGATGTCAGAGCCACAGATGTGCCCCAAGATGGACCGGTTTGTGGAGAACCGTCCGACCTCTGAGCTCTCTGCCAGATGGAGCATGGAGCCGAGGTCCAGACCTTCGACCCCTTCCAGGTCTGTAGGGGGGAGAGGAGGGAGTGGAGAGGGAAGGGACAGGACTGCTGGTGGGAGCGGCCATTCCCCTGGGAGCCTGTGTTCTGTCTTTGGGGCTTTGATTCTCAGAGACTCACTGATCCTGACAGGTGTCATTGTGCACAAACAGTAATAATGAAGATTTTTAAGAAAATGAGTCGTTACTGCCCATAGCCAGCATCCAGATCAAAGTTGTTTTGCGTCTCCTGCCTGTCTCCGCCCAGTGTCACTTTACAGTTGTGCCTAGAGCGTAGATGTGGCTTTATCATCTGTGGTTCACACCTGACATTAAATCAACTGCTTTTCCTGGAATGTTCTACAGTTTCTTGGCGTTTTTTAGCCAGTCATCCCAGAGGATGAGCGGTGACTTACCCATTCTCTGTAGTCAGTGTTTAGTTTCTCATCCTTTGAGATGGTGCCTCACTGAGCTCCTGTGGCCTCGGTTTTTCCTCCCTTCCTTCAGCAGAATTCCAGCCATGGCTGTTTCCGTGTCCTTTCAGGGAGGGGTGACTCCAACTGTGCACTTCCATGTGCAGACAGGGCCAGAAGGCAGAAGTCTTCCTGAGGGCTGCTCTCTGGCTTCTGGGCTCTGTGGTTTCATTGACCCCCTCTGAGCCGGGGCGGCACTCACTGACCGTCATCAGCACCGCTGCCAACGGCTGCTGTCCCCCAACAGCTGATGCGGTTTCCTGCGTGGTTTGCTTTAAGGTGGGCAGTTGTACAGGAGAGAAGAGGGTTCTGGGCAGAATGCTTAATTAGGGCTTAATTAAGCCCACCAGAGTGGCCTATTGAAACCTCGCATGGGGTCCCGAGGGGCAGGCGGCACCTGGGTGTTCTGGGCTATGTGACAGCCATCAGCCGTTCCCAAGGCCTGGGTGGCGCTGGGCAGGACACACTGTCCCACTGGTAGGTAAGAGCCATTCCATAGTCTCCCAGAACATTCTAGATGTCCCTGTCTTGTGGGCCCCACCCCTTGCCTGGTCCTGACTGGGAGTTACTTATATGGGTGTCTCATGGGCTCTGTCACAGTGGGGACTGTCTGATGAACCTGTCTCCTCAACTGCGGCCAACACAAGGCCCAGCCACAGGCGATGCTGGATGAGTCGAAGGAAAGGCATAGATTTGGGACCCGATCCCTTGACTGGCTGTGCAGATCCTGCAGACGAGAGTCTGAAGACCCAGGACTAGACTTGCAGAGCCTGGGGCCCCCAGTCCACGGCCAGAGCCGGCTCTGTGCGAGGATGCGAGACCTCTCTGGCCAGGACAGAGCCCCATGTCGCAGGTCGCAGAGGCTGGAGCTCTGTGGATCGGGTGGGGCCCAGCTCTGGAAGCAGTTCTGCTTCTGGGCTGCACCGTGTGTCAGCTGATGGATTTGGGATCCTGCCTTCCTTGGAGCAGTGGTGGGTGCCCTGGGTCTGAATTTCCCGGGCAGTGTACTTGCTGTGGGTTTCGATTTGGGGGCCTGTGCTCTCAAACGTGCCCAGAAGCTACTCAGGGTTGGTTGGCGTGTAAGGACGTTTGATGACTCGGTGGATAGTGAAAAACAAGTCTGGGCTTGGAGTTTAGGCTCCACCTTTTTGTGAATTACGTCCAGGTGGTTGTCAAGAGAATTTTTCTGAACCAGAGGAGGGCATTTGCAAAAAACGACGGGTCTACGGGGAGGGAAAGAACTTCATACTGGATGTCAAGGGCACACCAAAGACTGTGGGATCTGGTGGTGTCTGAGCTGGAAAGGCCCTCCCTGGGATCGAGCCCTCCCTTGGATCCTCTGTGGCTGTGGGGCAGCAGGAGACAGCTGGGGACCTGTTATCACCAGAGTCCCAGTTGCCAAGTGTGTGGCCCCTTTCGGGGTGGATCTTTTGGCTGTCTTGGCTGTGTTTGGCATGGGTTGGTCACATATTCTTTTGATAAAATAGATACACATAAACTTTACCTTTAAAAAACGATTTAAGAATGCACCATTCAGGGGCATGAAGTATGTTCACAATGTTGTGCCACCATCACCGCGATCTGGTTCCTGAACTTTCTCATCACCACAAAGCAAACCCTGTACCCGTCGAGCAGAAACACCCTGTTCCGTCCTCCCCTGAGTCCCTGGCAGCCAGTCATCTGTGTTCTGTCTCTGTGGACTTGCCTAGATGTTTCATGTGAACAGAATCACACAGCCTGTCGCCGTCTGTGTGGCTTCTTCCGCTTAGCCTACGTGTTTGAGCTTCATCAATGTTGTAGCATGTGTCAATATTTCCTTACTTTTTATGACTGAACAATACTCCGTTGTGTGGACATACCACAGTTTGTTTATCCATTCATCCACTGATGAACCTTTCGGTGGTTTCTATCTTTTGGCTCTTGTGGGAACATTCATGTGGAAGTTACTGTTTGAACATCTGCTTTCAACTCTTATGCGCATATACCTAGGAGTGGCCCAATGGCAGTTCTGTGTTTAACTTACTGAAGAGCTGCCAAACTCTTCTCCTTCCCCTTTTGAACCTTTCTTCTCTGCAGGCTCCTCTGGTTGCTCTTGAGCCTCCTTGACCATTTCTTCTCAGTTTTCCTCAAGACTCCATTGTGTCTTCAGTCCCTCAAATGACAGTTCCACACAGGGCTCCTTTAGTCCTTCCTTGGCTCCACTCAGTTATCCTAGCAGTGCTCAACTCTAGCTGCCCATTTCCATACCAGGGGCTCCTTTAACAAACCCTGCCCAGGCCCCTTTCCAGACCAGTTAAATCAGCATCTTTGGGCAGGTGGAGCCTGGGCGTTGGTGTTACTGAAAGGACCGCAGGGATTTTGATATGCAGCTCCTTTCAGCATATTTATTTATTCTCATGGTTTCAACCTGATGACTGTCCAATTTTTTTTTTTAAAAAGGTTGTATTTATTTATTTGACGGGGGGCGGGGGAGAGCTGCAGGCAGGGGGAGCCCAGCGTGGGGCTCAGTTCCAGGACCCTGAGATCATGACCTGAGCCGAAGGCAGAGGCTTAACCCACTGAGCCACCCAGGTGCCCCATGATATTCCTTTTTTTTTTTTTCAGTTCCAACTATCTACTGAACATATCTATGAACATTCCTAAGTACCTCAAATTCAGCATCTCTCAACCAAACTCATCTTTCCTCCCAAACCTGCCCTTTTCCCAGTGCTTCCCCTTTTGGTGAAGGGGGAGCACTGATTGGTTCATTTATTTAATAATTCATTAGCTAGTAGTTAGGAATAAGGGCAATTAGAGAGAAATGCAGTATAGGATTTTATATTAACATATAAAAGACACAGATGATACAGTTAAATAACAATATAGATAAGGCAGTAACCTGAAATTAACATTATTATAACTGCTATTATGAAGCACTTTCTGCATGCCACGGGTTCTGGTAGTACTTCGTATATATTATCTGATACGTTGGCATATAGGTGAAGTCAGCCCACTTCACAGATGTCAGTACGGGTTCAGGGAGGCTGTGGTATTTTTCCAAGGATGTGTGGTTAGCACATGGCTGGCGAGAGTTGGAATTAGTATCCAGGTCATGCCAGGGCCCATGCTCTTGGCATGGGAGGTCACTGGGGAAGAGCCTTGAGCCCAGCAGCACTGTCAAAGCATGGAAGAAGGATCAGGATGTGACCACCAAATGAGATCATTGGCGCCCATGAAAGTGTTTTGAAAACCGTAGAGGATGGTGCAAAAGCCTTGCAGCCTTTACTCGCATCTCCGCAGATGGCTTCTTCCGTTCTGCTCTGAACTACAACTAGGTGTTTCTACTTCTGATTTCCTTGGTGAGTTGCAGACCCCATGCAGGCGAGAACTGTGCTGGCTGTTGTCTGTGTCCCCCTCTGCCCCTGTGCCCGGCTGAATGAATGCGTGGATGTGAGAGTGGACTCAGAGGTAGAAAGGCAAGCACGAGCCATGGCGCTGTTTGTCCAGATGTGTCACAGCCAAGAGATTGAACTTAGAGGATTTGGAAAGAAAGAGAAAGGAACTCTGTGGCCCTCTGGAGATAGGAGTGGAAAAACCCGTAATGAGATCTCCAAGTCAATGAACTTCCCCTTGACCCCAGACTTGTAGCCCCATGGCACTGATAATCTGATTCTTTTTTCTCCCAGCACTTACACTTTCTAACATTCTTAATCAGTTTCCTTTGTTATGTTTATTGTTTTTTACCTCCTGAAACCTCAGCTGGAATGTAAGCTTCATGAGTGTGTCAATATTGTCTATTTTGTTATGCGCTTTTGTTCCCCACTTCCCCCAGGCTAAGCAAACACTAATTACTGTCTGCTGCTGTAGATTTGCCTAGTCTGGACTTCCGTATGACTGGAACCCTATGAGCTGTGGCTTCTGGTGATGGGCTCCTTTCATTTTAGCACAGTGTTGTCAAGGATCATCCGTTCCTTAGGCCCTTAAGTTTACTGGTAGGAAAATCGGGACCCAGAGAAGGAAGGGACATGAATTAGGTCCTATGTCCTGCTGGTAACAGAGCAGAAACCCGACTGCAGAGCTTCTGTGTCCCTACCCAATGCTCTGGTCCTGTCCAGAGTGGAGACAAGGGGCTCAGCGCCACAGCTGACCCAGCACTGATATTTGCCATCCCCCTTCCAGGCAGCTTATGGGGCTCCTTTAAGCATAGCTGTGGTGAGGAGACACCTTGCAGGTAGCCTTACTGTACTCACTGTAATGCCCTTTCCCACATCTGTCCCAGGGCTCACTGTCCATCCCATAAAGTGGATAACTTGTGTGACCAGCTTGCAGTCTTCTGGCGTGGAGTGGCCCGGGAGGCCGTGCCCTCCGATCACTGCATGAGAAAGGCACAGCCTGGGTCCCTGCAGGTACTGGCTGTTCCCATTGTCACCCTGCAGCTCTCAGAGGGCCATGCGGAGGCCGTCTGCATTGAGCTAGAGAGGAGGTTACGCCCGCCGTCAGAGATGCCTAATCCTGTTGGGCACACGTGAAATCTGAGTGGCATGACAATGCCCTGAAATCATGTTTCCCAAAGACTTGTCTTTGTGCCACATGGCACCCAGGATGGTTTCAGGCGACACATGGACGAACATTTTTAAGGAGTGGCATATTTATTTTAATGCGTACTGTGAAAAAAGCGTATCTAGCATGATCAGACCTGTGATCTCATGAATATTATTGTTTGGGCTACAGAGGGAGTACCCCACCACAGATTCTTCTTGACACAGATCGTGTATGCTACAGGTGTGATGGTCCGGCTATTTGCTGACATGGCACGAGCCGTGAGGACAGCCTGAGGTCAAGTGTCATTTGGGGACTGCCACCCTGGGGTGATGGTGATCCATGGGACTTTCCCATGGGCCTCCTGCTGCATCTCCTTTATACATGCTGCCAGGTGAGATGGCAGAGGCTCCTGGTGACCAGAGCCCCTTTGTATGGCTGATGGATTGAGAAACCTAGGAGAGCCTGCCATGAGACACTGGTTCATTTACTTGTTTATTTCCTTAGGTCTATGATCTTTTTTTTTTTTTTGGTTTGTTTTTGTTTTGTTTTTTGTTTGTTTTTTTTAGGCATTCAGAGCCCTTTCTATTAAAAAAAAAAGGGATTACCACTGAAAACAGAGACTGAAAGAGGGGTAAGAAGGGAAGATGGAGGAGGAACAGGAATGATGCGTGGTGTTATTTCAAAATAGATGAAAATTTAACTTCTGACTCTTTTCATGACCACAAATGAAATGGCTTGTGAAGTCAGACTGTTGGAGGCTGTGTTGCAGTGAACAACTTGACTTGGATTCCTATGTAGGGAAGAGAGAGTTCCCGCTCCTTCCTAGGTCCCTAGTAGCAATTACACTTGAGGACTAATAATATGACATGATGGGTTCCCCTTCCTTTCTCACATTTTTCTTAGTTCTTCTTAGAATATTAATGCAGATGTGAGACCCCAACCCATTATCTCTTCCTGAACTGGGATCACTGAACTGAACCAAGGCAACATCAAATGATTGACATTAGAAATGTAAATAGGAGTTTCCTGAAGTATCTATAAATAACCTTTTCTTTTGCCTTAGAACGTTCAAGAATTAAACTTGTCTCTTCTCCTGGTGTTCTAATCTTGCCATAGCATTTCAGACATCCATAAACTGCCATTATTCAACAAATGTCAGTGAGCTCAAGGCATTCTGCTAGACCCTTGCAAAGAAACAGGACACCTTTCTCCTACTGTAAGGAGCTTACAATCTAGGGCGCAAAAAACAAGACCTAAATCCATAGGAAGTGAGGAAACATACAACAAGAGCATAGATGAGTAGGTCACAGGTTGGACAGAGGAGTAAGACATAACACAGAAGCTCTGTGATTGGGAAACTAGGAAGGACATGGTAGACCGGTAGGCAGAAACCCATCCTGGATGTAGTAGAGCTTGAACTGGGTTTTGGAGGTTAGATAGGATTTTAGTAAGTCTCAGAGAATGAGGATAGCATGAACAAAGGCACAAGGAGGGGCCATCTAGGGCCGTTTTAAGGGACCAAGAGGCATCAGAATAGAGAATTACATGGTAAGAGGAGGATGGGGCCTTGGATCCCCTTAGCCACTTTAAAGTTCTTTAACTTTGACAAGTCCAAGTTCCTTGTCCTCAAAAGGAGTAGTTACAGATTCCTACCATGTGGGGTTGTCATGAGTAGTAAATGATATGCTGTAGGTTATATACATGATAGTTTTCCAAATTGGTCAGAAGACCCAGTAGTGCGAGATGGAGTAGAACAGTTGGGAAGCAGTTTGATTTTGGGGATGGGGAGCCTTGAAGTACCTAAGGAGGGAAATGAGGAGATAATACAGTTTTAGAATTGGCAGATACTTAGAGAAATTCACTGCTAAGATGAAAGAGATTGCCAGAGGTTTGGTAACTTGTATAACCCCAGGCTTAATTAGAGACAAAGCCAGGAAGAGAAGGCAGGTCTCCAGACTTTTAGTTCAGCACACTTCTCAGCATTCCCTAGGTTTGATCTAGAGAGATATTAGAAATGCAAATTCCTGGGCCCCACTCCAGACCTACTGAATCAGAAACTCTGGGCCCCAGCAATTTGTGTTTCTAATATTTTTTAAAAATTTTATTTTAGGGGCAGCTGGGTAATTCAGGTGGTTAAGCATCTGCCTTCAGCTCAGGTCATGATCTCAGGGTCCTGGAATTGAGCCCCACATTGGGCTCCCTGTTCAGGGAGAGTCTGCTTCTCCCTCTCTACCTTCCCCTGCTCCTGGTCTCTCTCTCTTACTTATTCTCTCTCTCTCAAATAAAAATAAAATCTTTTAAAAATTTTTATTTGAGAGAGAGAGCCCACATGAGCTGGGGAAGGGGCAGAGAGAGAGAGAGAAAGACAGAATCCCAAGCAGACTCCCTGCTAAGTGTAGAGCCTAATACAGGGCTTCATCCCAGGACCCCGAGATCATGACCTGAGCCAAAATCAAGAGTCGGGCACCCAACTGACTGAGCCAACCAGGCGCCCTGCGGTTTGCATTTTAACCAGCCCTCCAGATGCCTTAATGCTTTTAGGGAACCAGTGTTCTTGGTTTTCCTAAGAAGGAATGATGCAGGAAGGAGGATATGAGAAAAACAGTTCCTTATTAGAGTTAGGGTATTACTTAGCAGCACAGGAAAAGGTGAAACTCAATGCCAGAGGTAAACTTCTTTTTTAAAAACTGAGAAAAAGTTTCACAAACCATAAAATTCACCCTTTTAAAGTGTAGAACTCTGTGGTTTTTAGTATTTCACAAGTTTGTGCAATGACTGCAGTCTAATTCTAGAACATTTTCATCGTCCCCCAAAGGCACCCCTTACTCATTATTGGTCCATTCTCTTTCCCCCTTCCACATAGCCCCTGGCAACCACTGATCAGTTTTCTAGATGTATGGATTTGCCTATTCTGGAAATTTCATATAAATGAAATCATATAATACGTGGCCTTTTGTAACTGGCTTCTTTCACTTAGCATGTTCTCAGGGTTGCATGTTATAGCACGTGTCAGCAAGTCCCTCCTTTTTATGGCAAAGGTAAACTTATACTTCCAACTTTTGCCTCAGACAAATTTGGTGATACAACTGAACTCACACTACCTCGGTAAAGGAGATTTCTCTTGGTAACATTTGCATAGAACTTTATAGCTCTCAAAGAATTGTCACAAGTAATATAATATGAGCCTTAAACCAACCCTGGAGCATAGCTGGGCAGTCATCATTGTAATTGGTTTTACAGATGAGAAAACCAGCTGAGAGGGAGGTGTTCTGTGCTGGTCTGCTGTACCCCCATGGCCATTCATTGATGGGTGAGTAAGAATTTGGTGGGTGACAGGCAGGGCATGTGGACAAAGCAGAAGAAGCAGCATCTGCAGGGGCATGAGGATGTGGGAAATCAGGACCTATTTGGAGAACAAAAAGTAATTCCGTTCTGCTGGAAGGTCCTGTGGGAGGAAGATGAGAGAGACAGGTGGGCAGGGGCCAGATCACAGAAGGCTTATCTGCATCCTGAGGCCAGGAGGGAGGAAGTGGGCTGGAATGGTTGAGTCCAGTTCCAGAAACAAGCAAGATAATAGGATTTGGAATTTCAGTTCTTGCCACTTCTTTACCATGTGCTTTTGGCCAGATTACTTTAACTTCTTCATGCCTCAGTTTCCTTTTTATAATGAAGGTTGTCAGAAGCATTAAATGAGATAAGGCTGTAAATTGCTTAGCCCAGTGGCTGGTTCATAGCAAACGTTAGTATTATTAACATAGTTGTGTTGTTAATATTATCGTATTTCCTGAGCTCAGACTTTATCCTAAAGATGAAGAGGGAACCATCTAAAGAGGAAGAGGGAAAATGAGTCACATGGTTAGAATGACACGCTATGCCACTTTGGTAGCCATACGGAGGGCAGATTGATGGAGCATAAAACTAGAAGCAGGGACTAGCTAGGGGGTTGTTATAAGAAGTCCCAGTCAAAGTTTGAGTATGGCTGTAGCACTAAGAAAGGGAAGGAAGTGGGAAATTAGGGTAACTGGAGGCAAAGTCCATAGAACTTGGGGACTGGAACAATGTAGGGCATGAAACAGGGTGAGTCAAGAATGACTCCCAAATTTTGGCATAGGTAGTTAGGAAAATTCAGTGGTAGTCTCCTCAACAAGATGTTCCATTTGGAGGAGGGGATTTGAGGAATGGAGCAAAGAAAGATGGTGGATTCTGTTCTAGATATAACTGGCTCAAGCGCTTATGGGACATCTTGTAGAGATCCTAGAGAGGCTTGGTTCTCAAAGCAGCTAAAACTGTGGGAGTAAATGGCATTGCTTATGGAGAGTGTTTGGAGCAGTAAGTCTCAAACTTTGCTGTGCCCTGGAATCACAGGGGTGGGGGAATTGTCATTAAAAACCACCAGTGTCTGGCTCACACCCTCAAACATTTTGATTTAATTGGTCTAGGGTATTATGATCTGGGATTGTTAACAGTTCCCTAGGTGATTTTAATATGCGGTAAAGTTTGGGAGCCACTGACTGAGAAATAGTAGGTACCATTTGTTTAGATGATATCAGAGCTGAAAACCAAAACCAAGAATTTGATAATGGGGGAAGAGGAGTTTGCGGAGAAGCCTGAATATGTTGTATGTAGTGTGAGATGCTGAGGGCAAATAAGACTGATGACACAGGAGCCACAGGAGGAAGATCAAGAAGTTTTACTACTTTTTGTATATCACTTTAAGAGAAAGTGGTAGTCTGGTCATTTATTTCTGTTCTTATTCAAAAGGCTGGATATTTGCCAGGCATCTTGGTTTCGTGTGTGTGTGTGTGTGTGTGTGTGTGTGTGTGTGTTTCCTTGCATCAACAGTTGGTTTATATCATTGGACTTTATGTATGTTGGATATTAAGTATTGTAAGAAGGCTTATATTTTATTGTTTTTTCTGTTTATTATTGGCGTGTAGAAGTTCTACCATCCCACTTTGTGTTCCATTCATTCATTTGTCATTTATTTATCTAACAAAAACTTATTGAATTTATTGAATATCTATTTATGTTGGGAGCTGGAGATACTAAGATGACTAAAAGAAAAACCTCTGTTTTAAAATTTGGAGGGGAGAGGTGGGGACGCCTGGGTGGCTCTGTCAGTTAAGTGTCTGCCTTCAGCTCAGGTCCTGATCTCAGGGTTTTGGGATCGAGTCCGGAGTTAGGCTTCCTGCTCAGTGGGGAACTTGCTTTTCCCTCTGTCTGCCACTCCTGCTTGTGCTCTTTGACAAATTAATAAATAAAAACCTTAAAAAAAATAAAATTTGGGGGGTATATAATTATCTTTTTTATGTTCCAAGTTTTAATTATTAAAATTCTAGTTAGTTAACATATAGTGTAATAATAGTTTCAGGAGTTAAATTGTTTATAATCTGCCCAAGACCGATTTACAATCTGGATTATCTCACCTCCTAAATCATAGACTCCTAGAAGGCACATACGGATTTAGTCTCCATCCAATTTTGACTGTCCCCTCTAGGATCCCTGGCCTGCTAATATCTTTTGTAGTTTTGTATACCTTGGTTATGAAAAGCTCTTTCTCCTTCAAGGCAGTGTGGTGCCCTTTTGATAGCTCTGATTATGAAAATGCTTTATAAGATGGACAAAATAAATAAAACTTAAAGCTGATTCCACAATTTCATGGAGATTGATGACACTACTCTGTGTACTGTTGTGTATGTTTTAAAATTTCCTTAAAAAATAGAAAAGTTCTTTTTTAAAAAATATTTTATTTATATATTTGACAGACAGAGAGAGACAGTGAGAGTAGGAACACAAGCAGGGGGGAGTGGGAAGGGGAAAGCAGGCTTCCTGCAGATCAGGGAGCCCGATGTGGGTCTCGATCCCAGGACCCTGGGATCATGACCTGAGCTGAAGGCAGATGCTTAATGACTGAGCCACCCAGGTGCTCCCCCAAATAGAAAAATTCTTTATGTTGAGTTGAAATTTGTCTTCTTTGACTTTGATGATTTGTCACTTTAGGGCTATTCAGAGCCAGTCCAGATTCCTTTTACAGATATAGTCCATTCCAATATTTGTGATTGTTCATAAATTCTCCTAAGTCTTCACAACTGAACAATTTTGCCTAGGTTATTTTTCTCCAATATTTTGAAATTGAGTCCCATATGCAATCATGCTACCTGTTGCCACTGATGGTTTAAGTGCCTTTGCTGTATTTATCTCTCACTTGTTTTTCATGTTGCACTGGCTGGCAGCTCCAGTATTGCAGTGAACATTGTAATTTTATTTTCTCTTTTAAGTGGAATGCTTCTCTTTTTCTTTCTAAAATAATATTGAATGGCCTGTGTTTTTTTTAATCAAACAAGATTAGTGTCCAGTATCTGTGATCATTTTACTTTATTATTTTTTGTGAAATAAAATATATTAATAGTTTTCCTTAATTTGAGATATTCTTTCTCAGGATAACCAGCTTTACTCTGGTATGTTATCTTTATAATGTGGATTTTGCTGGACATAATTTCTTAAAATTAGGAAGCCAAGTGCATTAAGAATTCCCTATGTAGAAGTAGAGAGAACAGTAAAATGAACTTTTACATACCCACGTCCCAGCTTCAAGAATAATTCACATTTTCTGGCTATGATCTTATTTAGGAATTTTTTGAGTATTTCATGAGTGAGATTGACGTATATCCTTTTTAAGTGAAGTTTGTCAGATTTTTAAATGCAAGGCTATAGGGGTGCCTGGGTGGCTCAGTGGGTTAAGCATCTTGCCTTCGGCTCAGGTCATGATCTCAGTGTCCTGGGATCAAGCACTGTGTTAAGCTCCCTGCTCAGTGCGGAGTCTGCTTGTCCCTCTGCCTCTCCCCCGACTTGTGTGAACTCACACTGTCTCTCAAATAAGTAAATAAAATCTTAAAAAAATAAAAAAAGATACAGGGCAATCTTTTCATTATTAGAAGAATTTGGTAGCGTGCTATCATTTTCTCTGTTGAAGAATATACACAATAACACATCAAATTCCTATGTAGGGCCCTTTTTCCCCAGAGTTGGTTTTTTTTTTTTTAATTCACTTTCTAAATTTCTTCTGCAGATATATATTTACTCAGAATTTTTATTTCACGTTTTCAGACCTGGTTCTTTGCTTTTGGAGATGAAGGTGGTAAACTGCCTCAGTTTCCTGGAGTTGATCAGCCTCGTGGAAACCACGGAATAAATGAGCTATGTATGCTGTCCACTTTGCCAGATACCTCTCAGTACCAGGCACCTCCCACCACCGGTCAGAGAGAAAAAAGGAGCCTATCCTTCCATGAAGGCAGGGCCTCATTTCACTCATCTCTCATTCTTGGTCATCTGCACTGAGTGTGTTTTCAGTAAATGAGTGTTTCCTGAATTGGATTTTTTTTTTTTTTAAACAAATGGTATCTTCAGCACATCCAGGAAAAACCAACATCAACCCCTTAGTTTCTTGGGTTCCCAGAGGCTCCCAGGGGATTTCACTACTGAGCTTCCTACTTTTATCTTCCTGTATGGGTCATATAGTCTTCTCCTGTTAAGACTGTACATGGAAAGTATACATCTTCCACTATGCCCAAGGAACTGGTCTAGGAAAATCCCTTGATAGGTAAGAATGATAGGTAAGGTTGATGTGGAAATCTTGGAAGACACCATTCTGTGAGGCTGACCTTGTTTACCCAGGAGGCTGCCCCTCAGGAAAATTGAAGGACTCACCAGGAAGATTGTAGAAAGATGCATTCCTAATATATCTTCCAAAACCACCCGTATTTACTTAACTTATTTAAATTCCTTGTGCATAACATGTATAGCACTCCCTAGTATTTTTTCTCTTATGTTTGTCTATCTTTGATCATTTCTCATTTTGTTAATAATAACTTGTACCCTTGGTTTATTGGCTTTGTCAGTCTTTGTAGTTTTTAACCCACATTAACTTCATCTCTATTAAGTGAAATTTTATACTAACTTTCCAGTTTATTCCTGCTTTTGCCTTAATTTTGTTCATTCATTCATTCATTCATTCAACAAACATTTGTTGAGCCTAGGTGACAGATTCTGGGAGAATAGAGGTAAGACATTGTCTCTATGCTCAAGTTGCTGACATTGTAATAAAAGGAGAGAAGAAATCGTGAAAGAAAAAAGAAAACACTAAGTTGACAAAAGACCTTCATTAGCAGGTTAAAAAAAAATCACATAAGGGGGCACCTGGGTGGCTCAGTGGGTTAAGCCTCTGCCTTCAGCTCAGGTCAAGATCCCAGGGTCCTGGGATCAAGTCCTGCATCGGGCTCTCTGCTCAGCGGGGAGCCTGCTTCCTCCTCTCTCTCTACCTGCCTCTCTGCCTACTTGTGATCTCTGTCTCTCAAATAAATAAAAAAAAAAAAAAGAAAAAGAAAGAACAGAGTTTCAAGTATCACTTGTAAAGCATTTATATTCTCCAGAGAGAAAAAGAGCAAACTTGAGTCTTTGGTAAATAGTTTGCTGCAAAACATGGGCCTAATCCTTTCTTTTCCAAGTGATCATATTCATTTGCTCTTTTAAAATAGGTTTGAAGGATGATTCTTCAATCTTTGAAGTTTAAGAACTTTACTTGCTGTGTAAAGAACCTTCCTCAAGGAGAGTTGCTTTTTGTGCTCTTTGTATTTGAAACATATTTTTCAGCTCAAGAAATTTACATTTGTCTCTTTGATTTCAATTTCATGCATTGCTTTTATCTTTTCTCTGCTAGCCCCTATTATTTGTAAGTTGAATGTCCCCACTCTGTTCTATGTCTGATAGCTTCACTTAAATTGCAAGTTTTATTTTAAAATTTCAATTTAGTGTTAAGTGATTTTTGGCTCTTCAGTTTTTCTTCTATCCTTAGCACTCATTATTTTCATTTCTTAATAACCAGTATTAGTTGCTTGAAGTCCTTTACTATAACCTCTTATATCCCTTTTGAAGGATTTATATCCTTGATTGTAAATGTGCTTTTAAGATAGCTGTCTCCCTGGTGTCTTCTTCTCCATTTGAAAAATGTTTTGAGAGAGTTTGCCTTTTCATATTACTTTGTTCCAGACAACCAGAAGTGTGTTCCGTTTGGGGTTTCATGCCCCTTATAGGATTTTGCCTAATTGGCATGTGCCCAGAGGAAGGTGATCTGAATTGATCTTGTCATACGAAGAATGCTAGAAGGAACTGGGGATGTTTATTCTGGGACAGAGGAGACTTGAAGACAACAGGATTGCTGTGTTCAAATCCAGAAAGACTGATGTATAGAATAAGAAGCTGATTTCTTTTAGATGGTGGTGAGGGGTGGGGAGAAGTGGTCAGAGGGCAGCTGTACTGGTAAGGACTGAAGCTGCATAGAGGTAGAATTTAGCTTTACATAAAGAAACTTTTTAGCCATCAGGAGGGTCCAGCAGTGAATGACAGAACATTTAGAGGCTGGATGACTTCTTGGCAGTGGGATTGCAGAAAAGAGTCCAGTGTTCGGAGATTATCTGGGCTCTTATTTTCTTCCATTAGCCCAGCAATCCAGAGGCTAATATTAAAACCATTAGCAGGTCATTTGCTTGACTTTAAACTCTCCTGCTCAGACCTTGCTGAGTCAGGGAGCACTTTAATGGCTTGGTTGATGTAGTCATTTGTTTGTCTTCAGGGATCCCTGGATGAAGGCATGTGCCTACCCACAGTCCAGATATTAATGCAAATTAATTCTTATCATTAAAACCATATATGTTTCTATGAATCAATTAGCTAAATTGTATTTGGCAGCAGTTTTGTAACAACTCCTTGTAAGTAACCATTGCAGTTTGATGACCTTCAAAAGGAATGGAAAATGGTGCCTGGGTGGCTCCGTCCATTAAGCGTCTGCCTTCAGCTCAGGTCATGGTCCCAGGGTCCTGGGATGGAGTCCCGCATGGGTCCCCTGCTCAGCAGGGAGTTTGCTTCTCCCTCTGCCCCTCCCACCACTCATGTTTTCTCTTCTCTCTCTCAAAATAATTCTTAATTATCTTAAAATAAATAAAATCTAAGAAAAGCCGGTGGGGGGGGGGGATGGAAAGGCTGTTGGATATGTCTTTTTGGCTATATTTGAGATCCTTGACATCTCTGCAGTCATTTGGAGACTAAAACAACAGAGGTGGGAGATTTTGTACCTTCTGGTGCTGTGGTTGCTTCAGGATTTCCAGCTGTCCAGGTGATGTGGGTCTTCAAATTTCAAGACAGAGCATAAATATCATCTTGGCGGGTTTCTAGATCTAGTTAGAGACCTCAGGCTGCGTGAATGGAAGGAGCCATGGAAGTCATCTAGTCCCTGTATTCCATTGCAGTGTCCCTCCTACATCCAAGCAGTTAAGTAGTCTCTACTCAATTACAGTCCCAGACCAGGATCTCGCTAATTCTGGAGCAAACTCTTTCTGTCCTCAGATCATTAGGAAAATTAGAGGTGTCTAGACTTAGCCTAAGCTAGGGTCTCCTGCTCTGTGGCATTCTCCCATTAATCTGTGGGGGAAATAGGAAAGTAACAAAAAAAGAAATATAAGTGACCACAGCTTATGAAAAATGTTCAAATGTACTTAGTAATCAAATAACTTCAAATAAAAACTATAATGAGCTCTGATATGGAAAGATGTCCATGATATATTTGCATGTTAAAAAATGGGAACTACTGAGTTTAGAATGATTCTATTTTTGTGGACTGTATATTTTAAAATGTGTAATACAGATGGGTATAAATTCAGAAAAAGTTGGTGTGAATACTCACCAAATACTTTATGTAATTTTTAACCTGGATAGAATTACGTATACATTTACTTTTTTTCTATATTTTTCAAGAAATACATATTTCAACCAATAATTAAGATGCTACTTCCCATCCTAGTAGCAAATATTTTTAAAAATGAAAATATTCAGGGCACCTTTGTGGCTTAGTCATTAAGGGTCTCCCTTTGGCTCAGGTCATGATCCCAGGGTCCTGGGATTGAACCCCACATTGGGCTCCCTGCTCAGTGGGAAACCTGCTTCTCCCTCTCCCACTTCCCCTGCTTGTATTCCCTCTTTCACTGTCTCTCTCTCTCTGTCAAATAATAAATAAAATCTTTAAAAAAATGGCAATATTCAGTGTTCACAAAGTCTGACAGGGAGTGAAAACTGCTACCTTCTTGGAAGCAATTTGACAGTACACATCCAAATTCTTAAAAATGACACATGCTTAAATTCATTAATTTCAGTTTGAGGAATTTTTCCCAAGAAAATATCTGGAAAGTAGCCATTTACCATGAATAAGGATGTTCACTGTGAAGCTTTTATAATACTGAAAAATTGGAAATAGCACAAATGTCCAAGCATAGATTTACTAAATAAATTATGACATGGCCAAAGAAAATAACACTATATAGCAATTTCAAATGATGATGTAAATGCTTAAATATTAATGTGGAATGAAATTCATGAACTATTACATGGGAAATTATATCTCATTTGAATAAAAATATGCAGCATCTATGAGCATGGAAAAATGAAAAATTAACCATTGATAACTGGGGGGTACAATTAGAGGTGATTTTATTTTCATATTTTTCTCTGTATTTTTACTGTAAGCATATGTTCATTTTTTAAAATTTAGCTAAAATAATTAACTATAACTAAATAGTTAAAAAAGATAAAATAGTACTAAGGGCTTCTAATAGAAATCGACAGTCCCTGCCCCAGTCCCCGTTAGCATCTAATTTCTTTTCTTAGAGGCAACCTCTTTCCGCTCGTTTAGCTGTATCCTCTGATTTTTCCCTCCATAATTCTGAGAAATGTGCTTGTATTACTATTTCCTAGTTTATTGATTTTAGACATTATTTATTGTGGTGGATGAGGACTTAGCTCTTCCACCACTACGCTAGCTTCCCTCCATCATATCCTCCCCAAATCATATCAGCTGTTTTTGAGAAATCATTTTTCAGTGTTTACATTTTTATGACAAAGTAAATATTGTTCATTTCTGAGACAAGTGATGAGCTAAAATTTGGTTTCCTTGGGCACCTGGGTGAGTTAGTTGAGTGTCCAACTCTTGATTTTGGTTTCTGTCATGATCTCTGTCTGAGTCATGAGATCGAGCATCATGTCAGGCTCCGTACTCAGTGGGGAGTTTGCTTGAGATTCTCTTTCTCCCTGTCCCTCTGCCCCTCCCCCTGCTCATGCATGCTCTCTCTCTCTCTCAAAATACATGAATAAATCTTTAAAAAAGTAAATAAAATTTGGTTTCCTTTATTGTACATTTTGTTTTTATAATTTCCTGTTTTTGATTTGCTTAGTTTTCCATGTGCTTATTGCTAATTCTTTTCATATACTCTCCGACAGCCTCTCAGTGAATTTTTCTACAGAAACCCTTTAGATAATCTATATTCATTTTTTTTCCCCCTAAGACCTCGGTCTTCATATACCAGTCTATAAAGTTGCTATCTAGGTCTCATGTACAGGTGTTACCGTAGTACATCCCTTCGTAGTCATCCTGGGTGTTCCCTTTGCCTCTTGTCTGTATTTCATCCCTAATTTCCTGGGTCCCATTTCTTCTTTATTTATTTACTTCCTTGTTTTGCTGAGCATCCTGAGAAAGAGTATATGAAAGGTAAATTTTTTGAGATGTGAACATCTGAAAACCTCTCTAATATTTGATTGGTAGCTTGGCTGCGTATAGAATTCTAAATTGAAGTGATTGTTTTTATTTTAAAAATATTTTATTTATTTGACAGAGAGAGAGAGCTCAAGCATGGGGAGCAGCAGGCAGAAGGAGAAAGAGAAGTAGGCTCCCTGCTGAGCAGAGAGCCCAACACGGGGCTCAATCTCAGAACCCTGGCATCATGACCTGAGCTGAAGGCAGATGCTTAACTGACTGAGCCAACCAAGTGCCCCTAAATTGAAGTAATTTTTGAAGGCATGGCTTCGGTGTCTTTAAGCTTCCTTTGTTCCGATAAGTCTAATGCTGTTTTTATTCTCAATCATTTGTATGCAATCTATTTTTTCTTCTGGAAGTTTTGAAGATATTCACTGCTTTTAGTTTCTGAAATTTTACAGTGTTATTTCTTGATGTGGGTCTTTTTTCACTTGTTCTGTTGGGCAGTTAGTAGGTGTTCTTAATCTGGAAACAGGTTTTTCAGGGAAATTTTATTAAATTATTTTATAATTTTCTCACCTCCATTTCCTTTGTTCTTTCCTTCTGGGATTCCTATTAGATGACTATTGGACCTCCTGGATTGATACTATACATTTCTAAGCTTCTTTCTTTTCCGTGTCTTTGGCTTTTGGTTGTTCTTTTGCCAATATTTCACTGACTTCACTCACACTCTCAACTTTTTAATTGAACTTTTAAATTCTAGCTATCTCATTTTTGATGTTCAAGTGTTCCTATTCTCTGCTCTCTTTTTCGAAGAAAATACTCTTCTTGTTTCATGGATGTAATATCTTTTTAAGGATCTATAATTTTTCTTCTGTTTCCTGCCTTGTCTCTTTTTCTTCTGAGTTCTTCTGTTTGATGTGTTTTTCATAATGTCAGCTTTTCTCAACTACCCATTCCTACGTAAGAAACTTTGTATGATGTGTGGGGCTCACTGAATAACAGATTTCAATGTATGATGATCAGGCAGCAAGTTGCCGTAAGTTATCCATATCTGAAGATTTTTTCAGTGGTTCTTTTCGGTTCTCCGGAAAAGGATTCTCTAGTCTTTTGCTTGGGATAAGGAGTCCTAGCTGCCAGTATTTTGGGAACTGGGCGAAGGAAGAGACTGAAGGCCTTGTCATTCAATAAAAAGAGTTTTACTTAATCCTTCTGTTTTTCCATCCTGTAGTCTCTGTTATACCTGGTCTTCCTAAGTCTGGAGATTCTCTGGTTTGATTTCTGCAGAGAATAAGCCTCTTGTCTCTAGTAGGGTAGAGAAGGGGTGGTTGTCTAGGTGGCCAAGTGGGGTGGACTGGGACCTGTGAGTAAAATTACTGCCTATTTATAGAAATCCATTTCCATATTTCCAGTCCTATGCTTCAGTCCTGCTTTCTCCCATATCTGTTGCCTCTAATTCTTGAGCCATCTTGGTGAAAATGAGCTCATTTTTCATCAGAATCCCTCTCTGAAAGCACTTAGGTTTCCATTTCCTTTGCTCTGCTCTCCTCCAGTTTCTATCTTCCCAACATTGTCTACCTCTCTCATCTATTGTCTTCTCTCTTGTTTCTTGTATTCAATGGGTTTAATCCCTTTTCTAGTCCCTTGCTGTGATTTATAAGGTTTGGGAAGGAGAAGAGATTAAGACATAGTTTGAATTCACCATGTTTAACCAGAAATTTACTGTCTCTTTTATAATGTAAAAAAAGGGAGTTGCCTAAAACTGAAGGCAGCATTCAGGTCTGATGTCCCTACTGTAGAAGAAAGCCAGACTGAGGATCCCTTGATCTAAATGGAATTTACTTTTGGTTACAGCCTGTTTTTGTCTGTTAATTTGTATTTGGCTGCCATTTAACTGAGAAGTATAAATCTCCCACTTGCAAAGTGGTCAGGTTGGGTGTCCTGATTTCATTTTTTTATGCCCTGACTAGTGCTCTCCTGGGTAGATCCCACGATTACTCTGTTGATTGCTGATAGATTCTATTTGCTAACATTTTATTTATTTACTTTGCTATTCACAAATTGAGAGATTGTATTTTTACTTTCTGGCACTGTTTTTATCAGAATTGATATCCATGTTATGCTGGCTGCTTAAAAAGATTTTGGGAGACTTCCTTCTTTATATTCTAGAACAGCTAAAGAAGTATTTGGTGGAAATTTGGGGAAAAATACAGTAAGCTGGTTAAAAGTAACATGGTATCTGGGATTGGATCCTGGAACAGTAGTGAAAAAACTGGTGACTTCTGAATACAGTTGAGAGTTTAGTTAATATTAGCAGACCAGGGTTAATTTTGAAGAAGATACAATGACTAGGAAAGATGTTAACATTATGGAAAGCTGAATGGAGTATATATGGGAACTCTCTGTATTATTTCTGAAACCTCTTTATGCATCTAAAATTAATCCCAAATAAGGGTGCCTGTGGCTCAGTCGCTTAAGTGGGTACCATCGGCTCAGGTCATGGTCCCAGGGTCCTGGAATCGAGCCCCGCATTGGGCTCTCTGCTCAGCAGGGAGCCTGCTTCCCCCTCGCTGCTCTGCCTACTTGTGCTCGCTATCTCTCTGTCAGATAAATAAATAATTTTTAAAAAAAATTCCAAAATAAAAAGTTTATACTTAAAACAAAAATATGACCAGAGTGAATTATATCTTTAGATTTTTTTTTAAAGATTTTATTTATTTATCTGACAGAGAGAGAGAGACACACAGCGAGAGAGGGAACACAAGCAGAGGGAGTGGGAGAGAGAGAAGCAGGCTTCCTGCCAGGCAGGGAGCCCAGATAGGGGGCTCAATCCAAGGACCCTGGGATCATGACCTGAGCCGAAGGCAGACGCTTAAGGACTGAGCCACCCAGGTGTCCCACATCTTAGAGATTTGTAAGAATTCACCTTTGTCCATGTCCTCTGTCCATGCCTGGAACTTTTTTGTAGGGGTGGCTCTTTATCAACTTTATCTTCTATGGTAATTGCCTTTTTAGATTTTCTGTGTATTATAAGGTCATCTTATATCATTTATATTTTCCTTGAAAACCATTTGTGTCATCAAGGTTTTAAAATGTATTTGTGTAGTGTTAAGCAATATAATCTCTGATAATTCATTTTTATTTTCTCTGTATCCATAGTTATTTCCCAATGTCATATCTTATGTTGTGTGGTTATTTATTGGATTGTGAAATTAATCTGGTGAATTGAGACCAGTATTTTAAAAAGTGAAATAAACTAGAACAGAGAAATATGAACATATACTGTTTAATGACACTTTAATCTCAAGCACATGTATTGTTTTCTTAGTAACCTGACAATATCTATCAAAGCACAAATGCATATAACTTTTGACCTAGCAATTTGATTTGGGAACTTATCCAGATATGTAATTGCATACATGCAGAAATGATGTATGTACAGCATAATTCACTGCAGCATTATTTATAATGGCGAAAGATTGGCAGTAATCCAAATGTCTACCAAGAGAGGATTACTTTTTAAATCACAGTGCATTCTTACAGTATAATACTCAGGGGTTGTCAAAAAGAATGAAGAAGCATTCTATGTATTGATGTGGAAAGATATCAAGGATATATATTTTAAGGAGAAGAAAGCACAGTGCAGAACAAGGTATATGATGTACTATCCTTTGTGTTAAGAGGAGGACATATAAAATCTTTATTTATATTTGCTTATATAGACATAAAGAAACTCTGGAAAGAAAAGGAGAGCAGTGATTATGAGTGAGTGTGGGAACTGGCTGGATGGGGGCAGCATAGAAGGGAGTCTTTCGACTACCTTTTAAAAATTATTATTTTGGCAAGAACACACTTAACATGAGATCTGCCCTCTTAATAAATTTTTAAGTGTGTATATACAGTAATATATATCTTTTTTGTATAGTCTAGGGGGTGGTTGAATTATACAAATGAATTATCTATTCAAAACTTCAAAATATTAAGCAAAAGAAGCAGCAGTCAGAACAGGCACAGTGTGATTAGAATGGTTCCATGTCCACGCAACTCCCAGTGTAGGCAGAACTGAGCTGTGGGGTCCAGGGACGCACACATGGTTGGGTGCAGCAAGTAGTGTCATGCGGTAAGGGGCATCTCTTAGGATGGGTCACAGTCACAGTTTGAGAAACCGTCTCTACTTTATTCCCTTACCCTTATGTTTAACTCTTAAAGATTGCTAATCTGTTTCCCTCAAGACCATAGACCCCTTACGCAGCGAGCTGCTATCAAGTTGTTCGCTCCGGGAGCCCTGACGACCTGTTTGTGTTAATGTCAAAGAAGGAGAGCCCTAGCTGTTTGATCAGCATGTCATTAAATGGGCAAATACAGGAAACATCACGATGATTTGTCAGAATCCTCTTCCAAATATTTTGGTTAGCTTCTTAAGAAAACTCTCCTTCCTTCTAGGTAAATGGAAGAGGTGGAGACCAGTTTATTCCAGACACGGAAAGCCCACAGAATAGAACAAATGGTGGCGAGATGGCTACGGCGTTCGCGGGACAGCTCAGCCCGGTAAGGCTCCGGGGCTGGCAGAGATTTCTGCGCCTCAAGATGTGGTGTCCCTGCAGGAGGAGGGTTGGGCAATCTCGGCGGCACCCGGGGATCCTGTCTCCAGTTTGCTCTGTTCTGGCACCATACGGTGGGGGAGGCATCAGCAGATCAGCGATTTTTCTGGAGTGCCTTGCTGTCTGTCCCCCTTCCAACTCCTCCCTCTGTGTCTCTCCACATACACCCACAATGTATGCTCCCACCAGACTCAGACACACACTTACAGAGACAAACACTCTCACACAGATGGACTTACACACACAGGCACACTCATCCATCCTCCTCTGGAGTATGCACTCCTACACTTGTGAACACACACACATGCTCTCTGTGTCTCCCTGTGTCTCACACACGTCGTCCCTTGCTTTAGTATTTGCTGTGAGGGTCAGGCGATCTGCTGTTTATACTCTTTCTCCGTCTTTGTTTCCAGCAGCTGTTCCTTCCTTGCGGTCCCTGTTTCATTCCAAACAAAATAAAATGAAATCAAATACAGATCTGATTTGACTGCTACAGAAGAACTTAAAATATGTTCTGTTTCAAAGCGTTCATTTTCCATCTCAGATTTCCCATCTGGCCCTGCCACAGAGATGAAATACCATGGGTCAGGTGTTTCTGAGACACACATTCTTCCAAAGGAACTGGAAACAGCTGTTGTGCTGCTGACCAGTAAACCTTGCTCAGATGGGGCTGCCCTGCAGCCAAGGGCTGGGAGCCACACTCACGTCCCTGGGGAAGCAAGGCTGGTAGTTAGCCTTGTGTTACAGTGAAAACACCTGAGGCTCACAAAGTGACCTATTTAAGATCATCCCTACCCCCTATTCAGAAATTGTTGATGGGCCCCTAGTTCTTAGAGACTAAGCATTTTTGGTTTGGCATTCAAGGCTTTCCATGATTGACCTACAGTCCTTTACAGCTATTTGGCTTACTGCTCTGTTTCCTTTGCATCACACTCCAGCGAAAGGAACTATCATTGTTCCTCTACTCCAGGCACCACCTCTTCTTTCACTCATCAAACCAGGGCTCCTGTCTGAGCCCAACTCCATGCATACAGAACCCACCGGCAGCTCAAGTCTGGTTGAAATACTCCGTCTTCCAGGAAGCATTCCACAGCCCATAGTTAGACTTAACCACTCCCGTGGGACCCACAGCATTGGATTGCCATTGGCAGTGTGCTCCTCCTGGTGCGTTCAACTGATTTGAGCACATCTCTTTTTTTCCTTCTGGATGGTAAGCTCTGAGCACAGGGAAAGTATTGGCCTCATCTATATAACCCAGAGCTGACTGAGTCCCAGGAGACTGATTGCAAGTGGTCAAGAACTTGCTCATAAGTGGGGAAATGGCTAGGTACATTGTTTCCTAAAGTGGATTCTGCAAGACCTAGTTCTGTGTTATGCTGCTCCACTAAAGGTTTGGAAGTGATGTAGCCCATACCCTACTGCCATCCATCTCTGCTTGCATTTTGCACACAGTGCATTTTAGCACATTAAAGGCTCTGTGAATTCCTGTGGAAAAGAGACTTTAGGGGTGCCAGGGTAGCTCAGTGGGTTAAAGCCTCTGCCTTCAGCTCAGGTCATGATCTCGGGGTCCTGGGATTGAGCCCCACATCGGGCTTTCTGCTCAGCAGGGAGCCTGCTTCCCCCTCTCTCTGTCTACCTCTCTGCCTGCCTCTCTGCCTACTTGTGATCTCTCTCTGTGTGTCAAATAAATAAATAAAAATCTTAAACAAGAGAGAGAGACTTTAGCTTGATGGTGCCTAAATATTTGACACTGATACTATGTAATATCCTGCTTTTCTCATAATGTAAATAAAAGGTAACACTGCCCTATAGGAATTTTTTTTTAAGATTTTATTTATTTGAGAGAGAGCATGAGCAGAGGGAGAGTCGAGGGGGAGGGACAGAAGGAGAAGCAGATTCCCTACTGAGTAGGGAGCCCAGATGTGGGGCTGGATCCCAGGACGCTGGGATCCTGCACTACCTGAGCCAAAGCCAGACGCTTAACTGACTGGTCCACCCAGATACCCCAGGAAGTTGTTTTGTCCAAAATATTTTTTGAGATATATTTTTCATATCATGAAATTTACCCACTAAGAGTATATAGTTCAGTGATTTTTCATATATATTTAGTATATGCGCAAGACTGTGCAACAATCACCACAATCCAATTTTAGAACATTTTCAATGCCATGAAAAGAAACCTTACACCCATTAGCAGTCAGTCACTCTCCGTTTGCCTCTCCCCCAGCCCCAAGCAGCCACTCATGCACTTACTGTCTCTGCAGATTTGCCTATTCTGGGTACTTCACATAAATGAATCATGTACTACGTGGTCTTTCGTGCCTGGCTTCTTTCACTTAAGCCTTGTATGAACAAGGTTCATCCGTGGTATAACATGTATCAGTGTTTCATTTTTATTACCAAATAATATTCCATTATGAAATATTTTCTTTGTCCATTCATCAGTTAATGTACACTGGGGTGGTTTCCACTTCAGGGCGATTGTGAAGAATGCTGCTGTGAACATGTGTGTGCAAGTTTTGTTTGACCATATGTTCTCATTTCTCTTGGGTATATCCTTGGGAGTGGGTCACATGGTAACTTGGTATTTAACCTCTCGAGGAGCTGCTAGACTGTTTACCAAAGTGACTGTACCATTTTACATTTGCACCAGCAGTGTGCGAGCGTGCCATGTTTCCATGTCCTTGCCCATTCTTATTATCTCTCTTTTCTGTTGGGGCCCTCCTAGTGTGGGTGAGGGGCAATCTCACTGCGGTTTTGATTTGCATTTTCCTGTTGGCTAATGATGTTGAGCATCTTTCCATGTGTCTCGGCAGTCTTGGTTTCCAAGTGCAAGGGAAAGAGAAGCAAAAGAGGGAAAGGTTCCTGGCAATATGCATGGAAGACATCATTCCTGTGTTTCTAGGATATGTGTGACCTTGGTTCAATTGCTTCTCATCTCTAGTCTCACAACCTTGATACGGCCTGGGTTCTTGGGGCCCTCAGATTACCTGAAAATGATCAAGAACTGAAAAGCTGAGTTTGGGGGAAATAATTGCAATTTCCCCAGAGTGGAGTAAATGGTATCACCAACCACCAGCTGCTTAAGAAACCTGAGAGTGATCCTGACTTGGTCTCTTTTGCTCACACTCTGCACACACCCCATCAGCAGGTCCTGTCCATCCGCCTTCGGGCGTTATCTCAGATCCATCCCCCTCTCTGTCTCTGGGGGCACGGCCATGATCACTTAACTCTTTCTCTGATCCAGCCCATTCTCCATCCTGAAGCCATAGTGGACTTTTCAAAATACACGCCACACCTGCCCCGTGTACTCACCCCTCTGTGCCCCAAAATAGTCAGGGGCTCACCTGCCATTGTGCCATGGCCTGTGAGCCCCTTTACAATCTGGCTGCAGCCAAACTCTCCAACCTCATCTTGTTCCTCCTGCTTCCTTGGCATAGCTTACCTGCCACATATGAGACCAAGGACCACGGCTGTCTTGTTTTACAAAGTGTCTTCAGCCCTGGACGAGTGCGTAGTATGTAATAGATGTTCAGTAGATTTTTATTGATTAAGGGCTTTCATAATGAAGAATTAACTTATTTATTAAAATATATTTAGGGACGCCTGGATGGCTCAGTTGGTTAAGCATCTGCCTTCAGCTCAGGTCATGACCCAAGGTCCTAGGGTTAGGCTCCTTGCTCAGTGGGGAGCCTGCTTCTCCTCCCTCTGCCTGCCGCTCCCGCTGCTTGTGCTCTCTTTCTCACTATCTCTCTGTCAAATAAATAAAATCTTTAGGAGCCCCTGGATGGCTCAGTCGGTTAAGTGGCTTCCTTCCGCTCAGGTCATGATCCCAGGGTCCTGGGATCGAGCCCTGCATTGGGCATCAGGCTCCCGGCTCAGAGGAGGGCATGCTTCTCCCTCTCCCACTCCCCCTGCTTGTGCTCCCTCTCTAGCTGTGTCTCTCTCAAATAAATAAATTAAAAAATAAAATAAAATAAAATTTTTAAAAAGAGAGAAAGAAATAACTAACCCCACAAATGGTCACTGTGACATGTTTTGAAGTTCTGTATAAGCAATAAAATCTACTTAATTAGAGGTGCAACACAAGAATATTACATCATAACCTAATTTTTAACCATTTTGCTTTGAACTAAACTGTCATCTTTTTACTCACTTTGTATAGCTATAGAAATGATGACATGAGAAAGACTAAGGTTTGAAAGAGTGGGGGATGTATTTGAGAAGGGACATCCTAAAGATTTATAAATTACATGAAATGTTCTCTGCTTTAAGTTAGGTAGTGTTTACACAAGTGTGTGTTTTATAATTCCTATTTTAAGTGCACACATATATTTTATATCATATATTGCAGTTTACTGATACATATTTAATATTACTCTTAAAGTAGAAAGGAAGACAGACTTAGTGAGTGGGAAAGGAACACAGAGAGTATCTTGGAGGCTGTAATGTTCTATTTCTTTTTTTTTTTAAGATTTTATTTATTTATTTGACAGAGATCACAAGTAGGCGAAGAGGCAGGCAGAGAGAGAGGGGGAAGCAGGCTCCCTGCTGAGCGGAGAGCACGATTCGGGGCTCGATCCCAGGACCCTAGGATCATGACCTGAGCTGAAGGCAGAGGCTTTAACCCACTGAGCCACCCAGGAGCCTGAATAATGTTCTATTTCTTGACATATACACATGTGCACATATATATAGTATAATATTTTTCACAATAAAAATCATCTTGTATCCAAAAAAGATAGCATACTTTTCAACTTAATTATGCCATTTTTTCCTCCTACGAAATTTTCAGCTTTTATGTAGTTAAATGGTTTTCTCTTAACGATTTATTTGATTGCTTCTAAGCTTAGAAAATCCTCAGCCCATCATCAATTCAATTAATTACCTATTTAATTTAATAGCTTAAACATCTTATGTTTAATTCTTTAATTTGGAGTTTATTTTAGGCTATGAAATAAAGATCTAACTTGATTTTTCCCCAAACAGTAAGTAGTTATTTGCCTCACCATTGACTGTGAGTGATCTTTCCTTTCTTTGATGATTTATGGCCCTTCTTTTTATCATCTGTGAAATTCCTCTTTCTGTGAGTTGGAAATTGGATCTCTTTCTAGGCTAACTATTCGGTAGCATTGATCTGCTTATGTTCACACCCTTGTGTTAAATTTTCAACTTTTTTTTTTTATCCTTACCTGCAATTCCTGCACATAAACTTTAGAACACTGTTATTGTATTATTGAAACAACCCAGCATAAGATTTATCGAGTTCTCTTATGCTTCATCCAAAAGTATTCATTTTATAGAGCCAGATTAAAGAAACATGAAGGGCCTGACGCAGCTTGGTGCTTGGTGCTAGGTTTTATCCTCAGGACTTAAAAAGATTTCTTTCAACTTACCTTGAATCTTAATACTAATGAACACACATGCACATGTTACACATGCACATGCCCATACACATCCACACAGGCACACATGGACACACCTACCCCTGTGCCTGTGCCTGTGCACCGGCGTTGTGCTATCTTCGTGTCAGGAGCCCTCCTTGTTGGTTTTGCGTGTTTTCCAAAGGTACTTGTTCACTACAACCGTGAGAAGACTATTTACCCATTATAGACATGGCCTTCCTTGGCCTTTCTAATACTCCCAATGATGTAGAAAGGCCACTTCAGGTGTCAGTTTTGCTTCTTGACCTATGGGCAAAAGGGGGGAGATCGAGAACAGGCTAGAAGGCCCCGGCACTGCACTTTCAGAGTTGCCCTCATCTTCTGAATCTCCTTTTTGAAGTAATAATAGAATAATTGCTTCTCTCAATGGTAGGCCTTGGCCCTATAGCATATACTCCCAGTCCTTCATTGGATGGTCCCTAGAAACTGTCATAAGCAAAGTCCTATGATTATGACTACATGCTACCTTTCTTTCTGGGGGGGACTCCTTCCTCTATTTCTGCTTTCTTTGAATCAACCTTAGATTAAAAATCCAGCTTAAACCACACTTTAGCTTTTAAACTCATTCAAGCTCAACGTCTAATACAGTGTTAAACACAGATTCAAAATAGTTTCTTCACCTCCTGCTGGAACTCAGAGGTGAATTCTTTGTTGTTACAGGATAGAAGTAAAATATATTTTCTGATACACCAGAGAATAGATAAAAAGTCAGAAAATATCAGAAGCATAATCCATTTCCATGAGGTATTTTTTTTCCTTTTCCAGTGTTGGTCAATTTGGTATGAATGAATGACCCATAAAACACAGAATTTGTGTCCATGAGGCTACTTTCATGATGAAAGTAATGTGTTGTTGTTTTCCCCTAGTCCTGCTGTGGGCTAGATCCATTCCGCAGCGGAGCCGCAGGTCTTCTGCTGTTCCAATGTAAAATCATCAGAATGACCTCAGATGTGTGGTTTGAAGCCATTAGAAAGGGAACCAGAAATAGGTTTCTGGATTATCAGTGCTCAATCTGGTATTTGTAAGATGCCTCAGAGGAGGAAATTTAGCTGCAGAGAGCATTTCCTTCAGCTCCCTGTCCAATATTAAACAGTCTTTGTGAGGAGAAGCCACAGTTTGGTCATGTTCTCAAGCAATCCCTTTCCAAACAAAAGCTGAAACGTGGCCTTCGGGAAAAATGTCAAAACGCAGACTTTGGACCAAAGCCACTGACACCGTGCAGGGATAAGTCAACACAGCGGGGCCTTGTTTGTCCACCATTGTTGAGGAACGCACCCTTCTCAAGGGAAAAGTCAGATAACTGAAGACTACCCATTTGAAAAGCATCCAAATGGATTCTATTTTAACCCTGTGGTATGGTTTGCTTTTCTTTTATTTGTCATATGTTAGTAAGCCTTATTCTATGCCTAGCTTTGAGTTTGGCACATGGGACAAAAAAAGACATGGTTTTTGCCTCACAAATTGTAGTCTAGAGAGGACAAGAGACTTCACATTGGTCATTGCAAATGTTATGTGTATTTCTAAAAGAGATGTGCATGTTCTGTGGGTGCGTTCAACCGAAGGAGATAGTTCTGCCCGAAGCAGAAGATAGAGTAGGGGTTGAGCATGTTGGGTAAATTTCTGGAGAGTGTGTGCTGTAAGTGGTTATGGCGCTGAGGGGAGGATTCTAGGTAAAGGGAAGAGCTTGTGCAAAGGCCAGTGTATCTGAGGAACTCAAAGGAGACTAGTTTGGCTAGAACAAGAGTATCAGGAGAATGAATGGCTTGGTTGTTGAGGTTAGAGTGGTGGGCCAGAGCTGTATTAAGCCATATCAAGGATTTTGGATGAGGCCATCCAGTCAAGGAAGACATCTGAGCAGGGTTGCATTTATAATATTGGTCTGGGTACTGGATAGAGAGGTATTCAGGAGAGACAAAAGTGAAAAGTGAAGAGACCAGTTTGAGACTATTGGAGAAATCTATCTGCAAGACGGGTAATGGTGGCCTGAAGTGGAATGGTGACTGAGGAGACAGAAATGGACATCTTTAGAGATCTTTTGGTGTTGTGACTGATCAACTAGTATTTACTAGGGATAAGAGCAGCATAAAGTCGAGAATGACTCCCAAGAGTCCTCATGATACAATTTACTGAGCTCTGGGATGTGGAGAAGATGCATCCTAGTTAGTCATAGGGCTGAGCTGTATTGCCAATTAAGCAAACAAAGGAAAATGACAAATATTGAACTCTGTTACTTACATTCAAGTTGTCTGCTATTTGTTAATGGTTATGTATACATTTTCATCTTTGTCAGTCTTTTCAAGTACTGTTTTGTATCCTGCTTTCTGTGTACAGTATTTTGCTCACATATTCACCTAGTAAGCACAAATGCTTCCTGTGGGCAAAAGATCTTTCCTCAGCACTCAGAGAATTTAGGTCTGGAATAATACAAGCTCTCCCGTAGGAAGGGAATCTGAACTATAGTTTAGAGGATGCCCTGAAAGGGTATGTTCTAAGCTGTGTTTCCATGTCTGTCTAAAGTTCTGAGGCTTGTGATACTTCACTGATGAAGAGTCTTGGATTAATTATTTGTTATGCTTGGTTTATCCTCTGTTGAATTACTTTGTATTTTTCCACTATTCTAAATGAAGCTATGATAAATATATTTGAACATTTAAGAGGCACTCTATTCTGGGACTTTACTAGGCCTGGGAACACAGAATAAATATATACTACCCTTGTCTTTTAGGAGCTCATGGTCTAATACAAATAATAATTTATTTTTTTTGTTTGAGGTTATTACTTTGAGGAATGGCAGTCAGAATGGAAACAGAAGGTTGAAGAAAATGACCAAATTTTAAATTCATGTTACAATTTCCCTAATTATTTTCTAGAGAGGTTGAATAGCTAATTTATATGGACAGCTTTAAATCCCAAGGCCCACACATGTTGGGCTTTATTATTTTTATTTATATTTGGTGCTTTAGTTGACATGTAATAGTACTCTGTAACTCTTTCAATTGTGCTTCTTTAATTAATAAGGTTGTACATTTTCCATGTTATTTACTGACTTTATTTCTTTATGTGTAAGTTGTCAATTCACTTGCTTTGAGCATGTGAAATCTGGGTATTTTACTCTATATACTTATGCCCATTTTTCATATATTTGTATCGTAACCAGTTTCCCCTCAGAATTTTTTTTAAACTTAAAAAAAAAGATTTTATTTATTTATTTGACAGAGAGAAAGAGATCACAAGTAGGCAGAGAGGCAGGCAGAGGGTGGGGGAAGCAGGCTCCCCGCTGAGCAGAGAGCCCGATGTGGGGCTTAATCCCAGGACCCTGGGATCATGACATGAGCCAAAGGCAGAGGCTTTAACCCACTGAGCCACCCAGGCGCCCCGTAGAATTTTATTTTTTTAAACTGACTTACCTTGGGGTGCCTGGGTGGGTCAGTTGGTTAAGCTTTGGACTTCTGCTCTGGTCATGATCTCGGGGTTCTGGGATCAAGCTCAGTGTCTGGCTCTGCACTCAGCAGGGAGTCTGATTGTCTCTCTCTTTCCCTTTGCCCCTCCCCCCAACTCGTGCTCTCTTTCTTTCTCTCTTTCTCTCAAATAAATAAATAAAATATTTTTAAAAAATAAACTGATTTACCTTATTTTCAACAGCTTTATTGAGCTACAATGTTCTTACTATACAATTCACCCACTTAAAGCATACAATTCGTTGTTTTTTGATGCATACACAGAGATGTACAACCATTACCACAATCCATTTTGGAAGATTTTTTTTCACCTTAAAAAGAAACTCTGTATATATTGGCAATCTCTCCCCATTCCCTCCCAGAATTCTCCCTCTCTCAGCCGGCAACCACTACTTGTCTCTATAGATTTGCCTATTCTGAACATATTCCGTAAGTGAAGTCACACAGTGTGTGTTTTTCTGTGTCTGGCTTCTTTCACATAATAGAATGTGTCCCAAGTGGATCCCTGTTACGCCATGTATTTGCATTTCATTCCTTTTTGTTGCCAAATAATATTCTGCCGTGGAATATTTTCTTGGTCTTTTCATCAGTTGATGTACATTTGAGCTGTTTCCACTTTGGGGCTATTATGAATATTGTTGCTATGAACATTTGTGTGTGAGTTTGTGTGGACATATGTTTTCATTTCTCTTAGGGATATACAAAGGAGTGGTGGCATTGCTGGGTCCTATGGTGTTCAACGTTTAGTCTTTTGAGGAACTGCCAGACGATGTCAGGGTTCCATTTTCTCCACATCATCGTCAATACTTGACCTGCCTTTCTGATTATGGGCATCCTAGTGGGTATAAAGTGGTATCACATTGCAGTTTTGATTTGCCGTTCTTCTTATGTCCTTACTGGTTGTTGGTATGTCTTCTTTGGAGAAATGTCCACATAAATCATTTGCTCATTTTTTTTCCTTTTCTACAGAAATAAATTTAATAAAAGATTGGTAAGTTATCCATGGAGCAGTTTGTTTGCATACAGCTATTGCCAATAAGTTAATAGAATTAAAATGGAATATATGGGGGCGCCTGGGTGGCTCAGTGGGTTAAAGCCTCTGCCTTCGGCTCAGGTCATGATCCCGCGGTCCTGGGATCCAGCCCCGCATCGGGCTCTCTGCTCAGTGGGGAGCCTGCTTCTCCCTCTGTCTCTGCCTGCCTCTCTGCCTCCTTGTGATCTCTGTCTGTCAAATAAATACTAAATAAATAAATCTTTAAAAAAAAAAGGAATATATGATAACCTTTCACTTTTATTTTATTTACTTTATATTATTTATTAAAATCCCTATATTCCAACATTTCTTTTTTTTTATTAAATTTTTTATTTATTTTCAGCGTAACAGTATTCATTGTTTTTTCACCACACCCAGTGCTCCATGCAATCTGTGCCCTCCCCAATACCCACCACCTGGTTCCCCCAACCTCCCACCCCCCGCCCCTTCAAAATCCTCAGGTTGTTTTTCAGAGTCCATAGTCTCTCATGGTTCACCTCCCCTTCCAATTTCCCTCAACTCCCTTCTCCTCTCCATCTACCCTTGTCCTCTATATTATTGTTATGCTCCACAAATAAGTGAAACCATATGATACTTGACTCTCTCTGTTTGACTTATTTCACTCAGCATAACTTTTAAAAAAATTTTTTTTTATTTTTATTTATTTGACAGACAGAGATCACAAGTAGGCAGAGAGGCAGGCAGAAACAGACTTCCTGTGGAGCAGAGAGCCGGACGTGGGGCTTGATCTTAGGACCCTGAGATCATAACCTGAGCTGAAGGCAGAGGCTTAACCTGCTGAGCCACCCAGGCGCCCCGTTTGCTCACTTTTTAAAAGAGTTATTTTTCTTTTGTGTTCTAAGAATTCTTTATATAGTCCAGCTGCAAGGTCCCTATCAAATATATGATTTGCAAACGTTTTCTCCCATTCTGTGGATTTTTTCCACTTTCTTTATTGTGTCCTCTATTTTTTTTTAAAGATTTATTTATTTATTTGAGAGAGAGAGAACACATGCGAGCACGAGCCAGGGAAGGGGCAAAGGGAAAGGGAGAGAGAGAATCTCAAGCAGACTCTTGCGCTAAGCTAAGTGCATAGCTGGGTGTGGGACTTGATCTCTTGACCCTGAGATCATGACCTGAGCCGAAATCAAGAGTGAGATGCTCAAACGACCGAGCCACCCAGCCGTCCCTTAATTGCGCCCTCTGAAGCACAAAAGTTTTTAGTTTTGATGAAGTTCAGTTTATCTGTGTTTTCATTGTCGCTTGTGTTTTTGGTATGTATCAGCCTGGCTCCTAATACACATTCAACTAATCTGTTTCAATGAGTTAGTGAAGGCTTTTTGAGGCTGTGTTTGGTGCTTTTATCCTGTAACTCTGCTAATCTTTTTTACCTCTTTATTGATCATTTTCTAGTGTACTATCATCTTCTGTTTAAAAACAAGTGGGACTTCTCCATTTCCTGTGTTTATTATGCCTCTTACTGTTTTTCCTTCTCTGATAACTATCATGTGGATTTTGCCTCCCCCCCATGTTAAATATGAGAAAAGTCTAGAGTATCCTTCCTGTTGCTCTTTTTAAAAAGAACATAAATGTGATTTTTGGCACCCCGTATACTATATTATTATTTGGAAAGGCCCTTTCGTAGCTTTAAGGTTCTGTTTTGTGTTGTTTTTTAATCAGGGATGGCTACTGGCTTTATTCATTCTACATGTTCAGTTTTCGGTTTCTTCCCTCTCATTCGATCCCTTTGCAGATGCTTCTCTGTGTGACCCCCGTGCTTGTGTAGGAGAAATCCTCTCTTTGTCTCTAAGCCGGCTGGGTCAGGTCATCATCGGGTCAGACAGCTTAAATCAACTCTAAGCTGGGGTATGAGGAGCTCCTTGATGGATAATGGGCATGAGGTCTTGTACTTGGGTTTGTCCCATGCATTTTGGCTCCCTGAAACAGTTTTTGGGTTCCCCGATTCTTGTTGAAATTTGAGATCATTATCACTGACATGTGATTTTCAGATAAGTGGGGTCCCGTTGCATTAAGCAGAGTTCCTGACAGTGTTTGTTAAATGGATGAGAATAAATGATAGGGCTTAATGGCAGAGCCCCCGGGGAGCTGTTACTCCTCTACATTCTGTCATTTATTATGACAGTAAATGCCTCATCTCGTCCCCATTTGACTCTTCTCAGAAAGGACCACTGAATCTCAGGGGAGAAAAGTCATTTGCCACAGACAAATGAGAAATAGCTCACGACTTGTGGTTTTGAGAGAAAGAAAATACAAACTTTCAACTTACCTGCTCTTAGATTTATAGAGAACATACATGTTTTTAAAGATCACTCTAGGGGGAATCTTCACTGTCTGGGATTTCCTGTTGGAATCCTCACAGTTACCTAGTTGAAAGGGAAGTGTAATTCATCTGAAAGCACAAAAGAAAAAACAAAATCACCAAAGGAACTATCCATCTGTGGAATTAGTCAGCCTCAGACATCCAAACGGAACAATACCTCCTTCCTGTTCACAGTCCCTGTTTTTCCTCTTCTGTACTTCTACTGAAGCACTGCCTCCTGCCTGATGCCTGGCCACGTGTACCTGCATCCCTGCTTCCCTGTGTCTCTGCATCACGCCCCCACGCCCTCCCTCCACCACATCCCCGCATCCCTGCGTCCCCGGCCCTGCCCCCCCGCATCCCCGCATCCCTGCATTCATCCGCTCTGCCCTGCCGCAGCTACTGAATATCTTCTGTGCCAGGACCTGGGATGCGTAGATATACCCTTGACATCTCTCAAGGTGCAGCTTGAATGTCCCCTCTTCCAGGCAGCAAATGCTTTCCTGATTCTTTATCCCAGACCCCACAAAGTTAGAACTGCTCTCCCCCTTCTCTGAGTGCCCAGAGCACTTCACGACTTCTGTTCTAGAGCCTGGTGCTGTGTTCAACCGGGTGTTCCATGCACCGGTGTCTGTGCCTTACTTAGCTCTGTCAAGAGGAACGTTGGGGGTGTTCTCCACACTGCATCTCCCTCCTCCAGGATGCCTAGGGCTGTCCCTTCTGTCTGTCTGTCTGTCTCTCTCTCTCTTTTTTTTATAATACTCCTTCTCTTCCAGGGCTAAAGTTGCTGCAGCTGATGGAACCCCCGGGATCCCAATCCAGACCTTCACACCTGTGAAACACACAGTAAAAATAGACAAAGATGCCCTCCTCCAGGACTACGGATTTCACATTTCTGAGAGCCTTCCCCTCACGGTGGTGGCTGTCACAGCAGGTAGGGGTGGACTGGGAAGCAAGAAAGGAGTTTGGTTTTTCAGGAGGGGGAGAAATAGCCCTAGATCTCTTCCCATCTCTCTGTCCTAGAACATAATTTCAAAAATGCTGCCCCAGGGAGTTAGAAAGGGCATGTCTAATTCTAACCTAATTCTGGCTAGAGCTTTGTACCTTTCTTTGGTGCTGAGGTTGCTGGGGGAGCCCAAGTGCACCTGCTGATCGGAACCGCAGGTTCCTGCTGGCCTGGAGCAGGGCTTTGCCCACCCGTGGCTCCCTAGCCAGTCTCAGGGTAGTGACAGTATTTGAATCAGCTGGCCCTCTTCTCTGAGACCCTGCATGCTCTGAGCTGGGGAGAGTTGCTGGCCAGAGAGTAATAGAAATTATTGATTTGTTTTCACTTGAGTCTTTGTAAGATATAGGCTCTATCAAGGCGAAGAAGAGCAGGCTGGAAATGTCTAGTATTTGTTTTCATACATTAGCTATGTATTGACGTTAGATCTAGACTTAGTTAAAAATCTACCGATTTCAGTTTATACACACACACACACCCCCAGAGTTCTTTAGAGATGAACACAGTAAATGGCTAGCTCTGTTGATTCTGGGGGTTTCTGCTAGTTTTCTTTCTCAAGACAGTCTCCTACTATCCCTTGAAGGTGATGGATGATAGATACATTATTCACATTTTGTAAACAGGAAAATAGATCCCTGTGAGCCCAAAGCTGGGTGGGGGGCAGGAAGGGGGGTGAGCTGGTACCCAGGGCACTGGATCAGCCTCCCATTCGGTTATACCACAGTGACACACAGGGTCTGGGCCCTCCTGGCGTGAACACCAATTACTTCTTCTCTGTCCAACAGGAGGCTCTGCTCATGGCAAGCTTTTCCCTGGTGATCAGATTCTCCAAATGAACAACGAGCCTGCTGAAAGCCTTTCCTGTGAACGAGCAGTCAATATACTGAGGTACTAAATTGCCTCTGTTACCCGCTGAGTCACACAGATGATCACAGTGCAAAGACCGGTGACAGGAATGACATAATTGATCTCCCTCAGGGCTTTAGTAGGGTCCCGTCTCCTTGAAGTGGAGGCAGCAGCCTTGTTTGAGAATTTGGTCTCCGTCACTGTGTGTGTCATCTGTCTAGAGAAGGGATGGAGGGGGGGACAGCCCCCTGCTATGCTAGGCTCTGCACGAGGCACAGCAGGCGGTGAGGTTAAGAATAATGCACGGGCTCTACCCAGTAAGGATTTCTGGGGTTGTTGTAGCATATGCCAAAGATTGGTCTAAAGTGATGCTAAATCTGTCAGTTCTTCTTGAACCCTTCAGATAGCTCTTCTTAAATGCCTGGTTGGTATATTGTAGTTTCATTGATATGACAGAGGCCACCTTCTGCCCAGTGGCATCGTGACTTGTGTCGATGCCTCACCTTCTGTTTAGACCGTGATCTCCCTCAAAGCCAGCACACAGTGAGTGCTCAGTTGAATGAGCCAGTGATTGCTGACCCTGGTTTTAAGACAGAAGAAGGTCAGCGACAGGGTGAAGAGGGCTGACAGACATCTCGTAGGCCTCTATGGCCTCCGTTGTTTCCAGTTGGTCACTCGACACTCTTCTGATGACTTTAAATTAAGAGACATGAGAAATAGAGTTACACGAAAGCCAACTTGAAGATACTTATTATGCCTTTTTTTGTGAGTGGTGTTGGGTGGTTTTCATTTCTGGGGGCCTATTGTGGACAACACACACTGAATGGTGAGTAGGAGGGACAAAGTCAGAGTGAGACAAAATGCAAAGGCAGGATACGGGCTCCGCCCTCAGGAGGCACACAGTCTCTCTGTGGAGAGACACACAGATGCAGCTTACGGTTTACAGAGAATCCATCAAAGTGTAGAAAATAGTATCCTTTCAACCAAGCCCGATATTGCTTCCGGATTGCCAGAGGATAAGTTGAGTGGGTGGGACAGCCCCTGGTGGGATTTGATGATTTCGTTTCTACAAAATGAAGCATGGTGATGGAAATCATGAAGTTTGGTTTCTCAGTTATCAGGTGATTTTTTCTCAAAGATGATCAGTGCTCGCAAATTAAGTTTAGATTTTCAGTGACGCTAATATTTCTGCCAGGCTAGATCAAACTCTGACTAACAAGCAAAATTATTCTCAGTTTAAAGCAGTAGGCCAGAATGTGGGTGTGTGGGTAACATTGAACTCGGCCTGTTTACTGAGCAGCTGGGCAAGGAGCCCTGTGGGGCCAGGGGACGGCACTCCCCTCACACCTCGGACTGAGAGTACGGACTCGGACTCTCGGGTGCACCCGTGTGAGGTTGAGGGCAGACACTGCCTCAAGAGCAGCAGAGGAAAGGGGCTGTAATGGCTACAGATTCCTCCAGCCTTTGGGGAAACTGGGTTTGACAAAACATAGGAGTCTGGAAGGATTTCAGCTGTACCTTTAGTGCTGGGTAGAATTTGGCCCACAAGAGTGGAGGTGAAGGGTGATCCAGGCAGAGAAGTGATAAGCAGGAATTACCAGGTGGGGTCAGTTTGCCTGAGGCACCAGATGCCTAGAGGAAAGTTCTAGGAAGTGAGGCCCACGTGGTGAAGGGTCTGGAATGCTGACACAGCAAGTTCAGGTGTCAGTCTCCTGGTAGAATAGGGAGGCACTGAGGACTCCTCAGCAGGGCTGTGACTTGATGGGTGCCATAAATCTGTGCTCTCTGTCATACACTGCAGGAATCCCAGGACTGCTTTTTTTTTTTTTTTAAGTTTAGTTCCCAGGGCCATTGCCACATATAAAGAGAAAAAAATCAAGGAAAACATGGCACAACAGAACCTCTCTACTCCCTCCAGATATCTGTGAGACCTGAATGTCCTTTTGAGAGCACTTGGACCTGGTTTGTTGTGGATTATCTTGGGAAAGGCCTGTTCTTGTAGAAAATGGAAAAGAGGCAATCCCTAGACACTTCGAAACCGCAAGTTGATTTTGCCCATTTGAGGAAGCAACATACCAGCAGCAATTGGCCTAAATGTTCATGTTGCAAGAAGTCAAATGAAATTATTTGCAAACAGCTTCTCTATGTAGCAATGGCAAAGGAAAAGGAAACATGGATTGATTTTTCAGTTCTGTTCTCTAATACAAAATGGAAGTTGGGCCAGCATCTGGTTGACTTTTCTCACTTTGAGAATATATAAGAGATGATAAGAAGACAGAAATATCTAGTATCTTGATACATGATTCGGCTCATTGCACTGATTTTGTGTGCCCCAATACCACAAGCTGGTTGGCTTTTAGCTGATAAATGTGATCCGCATTCATTTATTCAATTTAGTCAAATGTTTAGCCTAAGTTGTCTGAAATAGCAAACTAAGTTTTCTGTGTTATTGCTATGTTTTCCCATAAAAAATTTTTTTGGACGTAAACCTAGCCTAGTGGTCATACCAACTGCATGAGTTCTCCATCATAAAGACTAAATTAAATCTAAGTGACTTAACTAAGTGACTGTAGGTATAGACTAGATGGTAGAGGCAGGTGTCTGAAGAGTCCCTCAAGGTCGGCGGGGGGAGTCCCTCAAGGTCGGCGGGGGGGGCACTCTGGGACAGCTTCAGTTCCTCTGCGAACCCTTGCTTCCCTCTAGTCTTTCTCAGTGTTGCTGAGCCAAAGAAGCTGAAGCAAATTAAGCTGCTTTGTAATTCTGCCAGTCTTTTTGACCCTGACACACACACACACATCATTATCATCATCATCATCATCATCACCATCATCATCATCTAAAGTCATGAAATGGTTTTATTTTTATTCTTTTTTTTTTTTTTCAGGGAAGCTGAAGACTCTCTTTCAATCACAGTTGTTCGCTGCACATCGGTAAATCTCTTTCTATGTCCTGTTAGTTTTACCTTTCTCAGCCCCAAGACCCCAAATCCCCAGTAGGATTTCACTCAGAGAATAAACAGGAAAGGCAAATGGCAGAAGGGACAGCGACCAGGCAGCGAGTGGGCGGGCAGTCACTGTTGCCTGAAGATAGCCGATGTGTCGGTGCTGTGGAGGAGAGACAGGTATGGGTCGGCCCAGGCTTCCAGAACATGTGGTGCAGCCAAGGAGACAGATCTAGAATTATGCAGAGCGGGACAGATGACAAGGGCACCATACTTCAAGCATTAAGATAAGTTTATGTGTTATGACTTTGGGCAAGTCATTAACTTTTAGTTTTCATTTCTGTAAGACAGTGATGATGGCAATAATTGTCTTGTCTCTCTAATGGGTTATTTTGAGGACCAAGTGAGGTGTTGGATGTGAGTGTCTTGTCAGCCCTGAGGTTCATCGCAAGGCAAGGTGTGGCATAGACGGTGTGCTGGGAGGAAATGGCAATCCTAAAAACCACAGGCCAAGGAGCCCTTTTTCTGTGATACAGGGAAAAGTATATAATCAAGTCCAAAGAGAAAGAACTACCAAGGAGAAAGCGTTGACAGAAAATTCTCATTCTGAGAGACTTTAATTCATATCTCTTAGCCTAGGCCAAGTAAAGATAAAAAAAAAATAAATAGGGGCATAGAGAATTTTAGTAATGCATTTAATAATCTAATGTAATTGACCACCTACCACTCTATCAAGAAAACTCAATAAATTCCCCAAATAAGAAACTATATAAGTCACTTTTCTAGAATATAGTGAAATAGAAATTAGTAACTACCAAAAACTTAATTAAAACGGTCCAGCCTTTTGGAAATAAAAATGCAATCTCCCAAGCAAAGATGGGGTCAGACAGAAAAGCAAAACTACCATTATAGACTAGTTAGAAGAAAATTTAAAATTAGAAGTATGCTCTTTAGAAATTATGTGCAGTCAAAGCTATACTGGAGAGTAAAATGTATAGCCTTAGGTGATTTTATTATTGAATAAGGAAGTAGATCAGGTGAATATTTAGTGCAAGAAGTTGGAAGAAAAGACTATAAAACAAACGTAAGTTAGAATAAAGAAAATGAGAGAAATCAAAATCTAAATAATACTTTGGAAAACAAAAATTATAAAGTTGATAAATAAATCCTAATCAGTTTGTTAAGGGAAAAAATAAGAAAAAAGGAAATCTGCAAGGAAAAGAAATAGGTGGACCCTATGTGAAAGAAAGTAGAATATTATGAAAGATGTAAACGTTTTTTAAAAATATAGGAAGAGAAACTTACCATGTTCTTTGATGGGAAGACTGTTATGAATACATTGGTTATTCTCATATTAATGTATATTCTTACTGCAAATTCAAACTCCCATTGGAACTTGTATTTGGACTTTGGCAAAGTTTATTGAAGTGAGACTTATCAAGAAAATCTTTTTTTATTTTATTTTTTAAAAAAGATTTATTTATTTATTTATTTGACAGACAGAGATTACAAGTAGGCAGAGAGGCAGGCAGAGAGCGAGAGGAGAAGCAGGCTCTCTGCTGAGCAGAGAGCCTGATGCGGGGCTAGATCCCAGGACTCTGGGATCATGACCTGAGCTGAAGGCAGAGGCTTTAACCCACTGAGCCACCCAGGTGCCCCAAGAAAATCTTTTTTTAAAAAGGTTTTATTTATTTGACAGAGAGAGAGAGAGAGAGAGCACAAGCAGGGGGAGTGGCAGGGAGAGGGAGAGGGAGAGGGAGAAGCAGGCTCCCTCCTGAGCAGAGAGTCTGACTCTGGGCTGGTTCCCAGGACCCTGGGATCATGACCCAAGCTGAAGGCAGGTGTTTAACCAACTGAGCCACCCAGACATCCCTTATCAAGGGAAAAAATGGGGGGGTAATGGGGTGCCTGAGTGGCTCAGTCAGTTAAGTGGTCGATTCTTGATTTCAGCTCAGGTCTTGATCTCAGGGTGGTAGGCTCAAGCCCCTGTGTTCAGTGGGAGAGTCTGCCTGAGGATTCTCTTTCCCACTCCCCCACACCCCTCACTCTCTTTCTCAAATGAATAAATCTTTATAAAATAAAAAAATTTAAATTTAAAAATTTTTAAAAAGAGTAATGAGGATGGCTCTGGTATAACCCTTTTTAAAACTAATAAAGCTAAAATAATTACAACAGTATGATATTGATTAAATGGTTGGACATGTCAGTGTAATCAAATAGAAAGTCCTAGAATAGGTACTGATATAAGAATATAGTATGTGAGGGACACCTGGGTAGTTCCATTAGTTAAGCAGTTAAGCATCTGCCTTGGGCTCAGGTTATGATCCCAGGGTCCTGAGATCAAGCCCTGCACTGGGCTCCCTTCCCTCCGCCCCTGCTGCTCCCCCTGGTTTTACTCCCTCTTTCTCTATCAAATAAATAAATTAAAAAAAAAAAAAAGAGGGAACCTGGGTGGCTCAGTGGGTTAAAGCCTCTGCTTTCGGCTCAGGTCATAATCCCAGGGTCCTGAGATCGAGTCCCGCATCGGGCTCTCTGCTAAGCAGGGAGCCTTCTTCCTCCTCTCTCTCTGCCTGCCTCTCTGCCTACTTGTGATCTCTGTCTGTCAAATAAAGAAATAAAAAAAATCTTTAAAAAAAAAAAAAAGAATTTAGTTTGTGAAAAATATGGCATCCCAAATCACTGGAAGAAAAGATAATTATTCACAAAATCATTCCAGGATATTTCTTTAAGTATTTGAAAAAAAAAATAGTCTCATCACACCATTTGATGTAATAATAATTACCTATAAAAAACATTAAAATGGGGCCCCTGGGTGGCTCAGTGGGTTAAGCCTCTGCCTTCAGCTCAGGTCGTAGTCTCAGGGTCCTGGGATCGAGCCCCACGTCGGGCTCTCTGCTCAGCAGGAGCCTGCTTCCCCCTCTCCCTGCCTCTCTGCCTACTTGTAATCTCTCTCTCTCTCCATCAAATAAATAAATCTTAAAAAAAATAAAATTAAAAAAAAACATTAAAATGTAAGCAACATGGATGAGTGTCTATCTGGCCATTGGTTATGGAAAAAATTCCTAACTATCGAGGGAGTGGGAAGAAGCACAATGAACAGCTATTTGATTATGTGAAAAATTACATTTCTCTGGTCTAAAAAGTTCAGAACACTAAAAAAGCAAGGAAACTGCGGTCTCTTCTCATTGTTGACAAGTACTGTTTTTTGTTTTTATTTCTTAGAAATAAAATAGGGAAAAAAACCACCTAAGTAGGATTAAGA